>NW_027109243.1:492346-505683 GCF_000696795.3 Halyomorpha halys | reverse complement strand
TTACATATACATACATACATACATGTTTATAGATTTTTTACAAATATTAAAACATCCGATAATAATAAATAGTTTTTATTATTTTTTACCGAATCCAGATCATCTACCTTTTTTTTCAAGAACCGGCCAGCAAGGACCACGCGAATATCATTTTTGATTCATCCCCACACCTTCTGCCTTCCTTCTACTCCAATACCCTTTCATCCTTCTGGACTGTTCCTCCCGCTCTTCCTCAGTTCATTTTCTCCCTCGTCTCGCCTTTTTTCCTACAAAAACCTCAACCTCCTTTAGTTTATTCCCAAAATGCTCTCTATTCAAGCAGTCTTCATCCGTTATTTCTAGTATACTCAGTTCCTCTTTCACTTGTTTTACATATCCCTCAATATTGTTATAGCTGCAGACTTTGTTGAAAATTTTCTTATTTAGTCTCTAATCTTTCATTCTGACCATGTGCCCGTAAAATCCTATATATTTCCTCATTCGATTTTCTCCTATATCTTCCTATTATCGATTACTCTCAGTAAATTAATGATCTCTATGTAAAATCACTTAATTAAAGAAGTTCATTTTACTTAAATATTATTTATTTTTACTGAACTATTAATTTTACTATTTAATTACTTTAATTTAACATTTAATTAATTACTAATAATTTTATTATTAGTTTACTATTAAATTTACTGACATATTTTCAAGCTTTTCCTTTTATCTTATATATCATTTCCTTTCTCACTTTTCTCATGATTTTAATTTTACATTATTTACAATTATTATTTTTATTGTTATTTATTTTTTTGTTTTATATTTTTCATGCCGTTTGTTAGCTCTCATTCTTAACTTCTATTCATATGTTATTCTTAACATGGTCATTATCTTGTTTTTACTTAGTCCTGCAGAACAGCTAAAATCTCGGCCGGTACGTTGACACAATAAAATAAGTGCCAGTCCCTCGACCATCTTCTAGTATTAATCCATGGTCAATAATAAACACATCATAATTGTTTTAATGATTCAATTATATTTGATTCACTAATCATATGATATCATAGAGACCTTATTTATTATTGGCAGGACAGGAGCATTTTGTCTTCAAGCTATGGCAAGTCTGCTACAGTGGCCTATATGCTGTCCCTGGGGGTTTCCGAGGAGCATCGGAGGAACGGGATTGCATCCCTACTCCTGGACAACTT
The DNA here is from genome assembly GCF_000696795.3 of Halyomorpha halys. Classification (NCBI taxonomy): domain Eukaryota; kingdom Metazoa; phylum Arthropoda; class Insecta; order Hemiptera; family Pentatomidae; genus Halyomorpha; species Halyomorpha halys. The sequence continues at coordinate 504,493 of NW_027109243.1, read as the reverse complement.
AGTGTCACACCTCACCCTGCCTGAGAACAGGGACTGCAAAGCTCTCTTCCTTCATGTACTCACGAGCAATAAGCCTGCCATCCTCTTCTATGAAAACAGAAACTTCAAGTGAAGTATCATTTTTTTATATGTGCCATTTATACATTGGTTATAAATTATTTTATTATTTGTTTTATTTTCTTGAAAACCATTTAAAAAAACAAAACAAAGGACCCAACTTTTATGGTGTGTTTAAAAATATATTTCCATCCAAAAACATTTATTTTGTGTATAATTGAATTGTTTAACCCATATTGTGGTGATTAATCCCAACTTTGGGATGAAGAGGTTCCCCCATAGAAAATATTTGAAAATAAAGCTGCTTAAAAGTACAGTTTAAGGAACATTTATTGTGCATTCCCAAAGCTATTTTGGACCACTGTCTTGTTGGGAATCACTGCACAGATTTCTTATATTATGTCGACCACACTTATATTTAAATCTTTACGGTCAACTACACATACATACTTATAGTTTTAATTCATCAGTTGGAATGATTGAAGTGTAGGTCCTGTATTTATGGTATTTTACATCTAAGTGAAGTATTTCTTTTCCTTAAAATAGGATCTAAATAATCTATGACAATAAGTGTGCGAGAGGTGGTGGAGAATGCACAGATCTTAAAATTTTGTTGCAATGAGCTTAAAGTTTTGAAACAATGAGCCTGGTTCCAAATGAAATGTTTGAAAAAAAACAAAACATATTTTTTACTTAGTCCTCTTTACCACTTCATGATTAAATTGTGTAGAAGTATCAGTCGGTGCTTTCTGCTTTTAACACTTTGACCATGGTTGACGATTGACGACACATTGTCGTTAAACCATGGTAGCTTGGGAGAATTTAAATGTAAAATAAGAATAATAGAAGCAGAATTATAAATGAACTTATAAAATTTTTGACAAAACTCTCTTTCTCTTTCACAATAATAATAACTTGTTAACTGCTAAACCAATTATTATACAGAGTCAAGTTAACATTACAGTAATATCATGACATTGTTTTCATCGTGTACGATGGTTTCCAACTGGTGGTCTGCATGAGAGCCTAGTAACAGAAGTTTGGTGGGGACTTATTGTTAGAGCTGTTGAGCACCTTGACTACAGTTGACGACATATTATCATCAAGTCAAGGTAACTTAGGGGCACAAATGATAATAAACTATGAGAGGTCTTTTATCTAGTTTGTTTGAAGTTGTGGAAAGAGTTCTCGCACCTTCCTTTCCCCTTATACTGTCCCAAATCATATTTAGTGCTGTCCTAGCTTACACCAGCTCATTCATTCTGGATTCTGCTGCCTTTGAGGATTTTTTCACTCCTTATAATTTTTTATACCATCAAATTTACATTTACTTATGTATTCTATTACTTTACCCACTTCCAATGACATGTTTTACGTGTTCAAATGTTTTTTTAATTGTTTTGAATTATTTAACATTGTCTGAATGTTTTATTAAAAATGTGGTGAAAATGAGTTATACAATAACTTTTTAGAGTCCTTATTAAGTAATTCGGTTAAAAAACCTGTATCAGTTAATTGGATGCATCGATTCAGTGGCGTATGCTGGTGCTGGTGCTGGGAGTATTGATCATGATTAAAAAAATAAATATTTCAATTTATACATTATATAATGCTTATTTAAATTAATAGAAAAGGAAAAAAAAATTGTACTTTTAAATGGTTTTCCAGGGGAACGTCTGTGGTCCAAGTGTCAATTACTATAAAAATAAATAAGTAAATGATAGTAATTATATTATAGTTAAAATATATATATTTTTTCGTTTGTTATAGATTTTGTTATAGTTTCTTACCATGGAATCAGAGCAAACTTAACCAGGCCCTAGACAATGAGCCTTTTTAGACTTTGGACCCTACCTTAACCACTGGTCACGTGACCTATGGTGGGAGATTTGAATTTAAATTTTTAATTCGACCTAACCTTAACCACTCTGGTGACCCATGGCTGGGGAATTAAATTCAAATTTAGCTCGACATAACCTTAACCACGTATAATTAGGTTACTCCAGCTTTTTATTCACATGACCATTGGGCCACACCCTCTTTTTTAGTCACGTGACCATTAGGCCACTCCCCTTTTTCGTCACTTAGCCATTCCAGGGGAGCGCCCGTGGTCAAAGTATTAACTATCAAAAAATAAATAAATAATAGTAATTCTATAACAGTTAAAATTTTTTTTTCTTTTGTTACAGATTACATAGTTTCTTACCATACTACTACTCCATTAAAGGAACAAGGAAAGATGGATTTACGTATGTTCTATACCTCAATGGAGGACACCAACCTTGGGCAGTATAATATCCTTTTTTTATACTATAAATTTATTAGTTTATATCTGTAATTGAATTTTAAATTTTCTATATATGTTATCTATTATTGTATATTTGCAGTTGAGCAATTCTGTTAGATACCATCGAGAGGGGGCTCTGGAAAAGTGATATTCCAATTACAATAAGAAAAATTGAAGCCAATTTAACCAATCAAAGTCTAATTCAAAATAATAAATCTTTTAACATTATTCTGTATTATTTATTTAGAAAATTATTATTTAATTTCAGAATAACTAATAATAATAACACTAATAGCAAGTGATACAGGGCTTTTTAATATTCCATGATAATTGATAATATTCTAATTCCAATATGAGCCCTTCTTTGACTGGAATAACTGTTTTAGACATTAATTGGTTAATTGTTAGATATTGTATTAACAGCCTTTGGGATGTTGGATAAAGCCATTTCAATTCGGTTTACCAATGGGAGACATGCGAGCATCTGAGAAACCTGAAGATAAATTTTACAAAGCAATTCATTAGTCTCAACTCTAGATCAGTAGATAGCCCTCCATAGACCTAGGAACCGTAGTCGAAGTGGGAAAAAGCGAGAGAGGATACTAGGAGCTGACGGGTATTGTGAGGAATGGAATTACTGGAGATGAAGTCCCAGTCTGAAATTTAGGAGAAGATATTTCAGATGAAGAGGTGAAGCCTCATTATGAATGGAGGATAGGATATTTCAGATGAGGAAATGAAACCACAGTCTAAAATTTAGAAGATATTTCAGTTGTGGAGATGAAGGTGAGAGTTAAGAACAGAGATAGAAACCACTTCATTAAATAAAAGTCAATAGGATTAATAAATATGCAGAACTACTGAAGAGATTTGTAATCTACCACAGTGCAATGCATCTGACAACTCCAACTTGTTTCAGCTTAATACCTAAAGTAGTAATAACGCAGGGATATTAATTGTAACTGAGAAGTGGTTATATCTATTATTTTTTTTTTGTTCAGTATATTATTTTTATCTTTTTTATTATATAAAAATATTTCTTTTTATTGGGTTGTAAAATAAGTTGATAGCGTTTTTCACTGGTAATTTCAATAAAAACTTCAGATTCTCATAGCTCTGGTGTGGCTGGGGGCTACCGCCTACTGCTATGATAAAAATAATGTTCAGAACTGCATGATAAAAACTGTATGATTCATCATTAACAAATTCAAAACATCTTTTAACTAATTCAATCTCATTCTCTTACTCTTCATTTTCTTTTGATACTTAATAATCATTAATTAGGACAATATCTTTTTTATTTCGATTAGATTTATCCAACTCTTTAATCAAATCAATTTTTTCCAAAATAGGAAAAGATTTTTGTGAACTGATTTCTAGAATCCGAAAGTAAGTTAGTTCTGTATCCATAAAACTAAACAAGCTTTGAATTCATAGAAACATTATCATGACAACTTAGACATTCTTTAGAATTACGTTTGTGGCGTTAAGGACTGGTGCTATATTTAAAACTTCCAAGTCGACCTGTTTTGTTTTTATAAGTTATAATGTTATAAACATTATAACTGAGAAGTCAGAAATCAAAATATGTTTATTTGTACATAAATACACAATAAAAATGTGGAAATTTAATTTTAAAAGGCTTGAAATAAATACCATCGTTGATACACGTACAATGCTATTATTTGAACTAACTTTTTGAGTTCATTTGTCCACTTTATTTTACATGTTGGATAGTTGGCATTGCAGCTTGTTATTGTATAAACATGTTCTAATATTAATATGGTCATATTCTTGTAATGTTTTTTTTATTTTATCGGTTAGGCTTGATATCTATTGCAACAATGAAGAATTTAGTATTTTCATTATCCAGTGTTTTACCTTTTTCTATCTCAATAGTATCTGTGACAGGAACCTTTTTATTGTATTCACTGTAAAATGCATTTTTTCTGATTTGATGTTTTTTTTTGTTATTTTGCTTTGCTTTGCTAGTCTGACTGTTTTTATTTCTATCTTTGTTCTATTTTTTGTATTATTTTTGGGTATATGGTTAGTATTTATTTTGTTGTACCAGATTCTATTGATTAATCTTTTTTAGTAAAAATTGTCTACTAATATATTGTATATTTCTGTCTTGCTTTGTTTCATGTAAATGTTATCTCTGAGGTTGGTTGCTCCTTCTATTACATTTTGGCTAATGACTTATTATATTTATTGTTTGAGAGTGGTTTATTTTATTATTAAAACAAACACAATTGATCCAACTTTTACTCTCAACATTCATTTCACAACACCTCCAACATTTCGGCCCTCAGGGCATTCTCAAGGAGACAACCTTAAAAATTGATGTCATATATCCTTTAAAATGTTTATTGCAGGCTAATTGCCCATGTCATATCTTTAAAACAAAATAAATATTAAAGTAATATCATAACAGTTCCAAACACTATTTTTAAATTGATTATTCACTTAAAAAATTTTTATCATTTAAACTTAAACCTTTTTCATTCAAATATTGTCTATATTTAATCTTACTAACATAAGGTTCTGTTATTAATGTTGTTAGTAAGATTAAATATAGACAATATTTGTGTGAAAAAGTTTTAAGTATAAATTATAAAAATTTTGTAAGTGAACAATCAATTTAACAAACAGTGTTTGTTACATTAAAAAATTTATACATTACATAAAAACACAAACATTAAAACAGTGTTTGAAGCTGTTGTGATGTTATTTTAATATTTATTTTGTTTTAAAGATATGACATGGGCAATTAGCCTGCAAGAAACATTTTAAAGGATATATGACATTAATTTTTAAGGTTGTCTCCTTGGGAATGGCCTGTGGGCCGAAATGTTGGAGGTGTTGTGAAATGAATGTTGAGAGTAAAAGTTGGATCAATTGTGTTTGTGTTAATAATTTTTGGCTATGTTTATTTTTTTATAATTAGGGTGGTTTGAAAAATAATTTAATAATCTATTGCTTTTGTTATATATTTTTTGTTCATTTAGTGGTTGTTTTGTTATTATCTAAAATAATATCCATATCTAAAAATCTGATTTTTTTATTCTGAGGTTTTTTTTGGTGAATTCTATTCTTTTGTGGTAATTATTAAATAAATCTAAAATTTCATTGTAACTATTGTTATGTTTCTTAAATCATCTATATATTTTTTTACTAAAACTAGCTGACTCAGCAATTCTTTGCTATTACTATATTTAAGGATGTATATAAATTTAATAAACAAAATTGATAGTTTGTTATAAATTATTGTATACTTTATTATGATTTAGTTACATAAATTATTTTTGGATAACTACCCACACTGCATCAATAGTACTATATTGAAAAAATTCAGACCAACTGACCTATTTTAGCACCTCAAGAAACCCTTAAATATGAAATTTCGCAAAAAAATAGAAAATAAAATATTTTAGCCCCAAATTTTCATCCTACATCAGGCCTTTAATTTATTTTAAAAAAAAACAAAAACAGAAATAACTTCTATACTACTCAACCAATCTACACCAAACTTGGCAGTGGTTAAGGGATCTATTAACTATAAAAGGCAAAAACCGTGTCTAATTAAACAAATTATAAATATAATATAGTATAAAATAAAATGTTTGATAATCTTTCTTTTATTTGAAACCTATATTTCGGCCTTGTAACAACATTAAATCAACATTTAGTTGATGTAGGCTGAAAGAGCTGATATTCAACTTTTTAACGGTGAAATTGACATAGGAATAATGAATAGGAATAGGAATTATGAATGATCTTATGAAAAATTGACATCAGGAGAAAAAAAAAATTGCAAATAAATCAAGGAGAAAAATTTTGAGTTTTTAATTTCCTTGAAAAATGGTATTTAGCACTTTGAGACAACACTAAAAACGAATATGATTTGTTTTTTTCTAAAAAAAAAAAATTGTGATCTACTTTACCCCGAGCCACATTATGTTTTTATATTGATTACAGTGATATTTTTTTCTTTTTCTTTGGAAAGAGACTAATCGAAAGGTATACAATAATTGTGAAAAGAACGTATACTTTCCGAATTACAAACCTATAACGCTTAATTTTGTTCATAACTTTTTTATACTTGAGAATTCGGGGATTTCATTATCATTAAATCTTCCCACGGTGAAAGGGAACATTTTGAAAAAAAAATCTGCTCATAAATTGGTCCAGTCATTTTAAAGTTTATTGTGAACAAAAATATATATATATATAGGGAGATGGTCAGGGTTGCGGTCAAAAAATATATATAGAATATTGGTATTATTTTTGTCTTTATTAGTTGTGTATTTAATAAATTGTTTAGGTATATGCCACTTAAATTAATTTTATAATCTTTACTGAAAGAGTTTATTTATTTATTTTTTAATATGGATAATGTAAATCATTAGAAAAAGGTGAAAATTACAAGTTTTTGTTTATTATTCTTTTAAGTAATATATTCAAAAATGTTCTATAATTTCCTTAATGTTATGTTTACTGACTATGTGAAGCATTATGGCCAGTTCCTATTTAGAGGAGATCTTTGCAGGTAATTATTTATTTTATTTATTCTATCGCTAGCGGTAATTTAAATTTATTCTTACAAAAAGTATTTTGGATAATTGTAAACTTCATTATTATTTATATTAAGTATTATGGATATCAAAATTGATATGTTCTTGTCTATTTTATACTTTTAATTTTGAATTTATAACTTTAAGCTGGGCGTCCACTGAGACCGATCCACTCCAGCCCGCTTTTCGAAGGTAAAATAATATGCTTTTAACGCCATTTTCCAATTTCAGGCACGTTTTATATATGTTACTTGATTTCACTATCTTAAAGCTTCCTCTTCCTGTTTTAAATTAATATTTCAAAAGTGATAAGGACCATCACTCCCTTGGGGTCTTAGTGGGGTGGGTCTGGCCGAGAAGGTTTGCCTTTTTTTGTGTTTTGATCTCCTCTTGTGAGATTGTGACATGTCGTACATCGACCAACCAACTCACTATAAGTGTCTGTTTCATGCTGTTTTTTAATTTCAAGCGCTTTTTAAATATCGCTTGATTTAACTATCTTTAGTCTCCTCTTTCCATTTTAAGCAAATATTTCAAAAGTAATATAGGACCATCACTCCCTAGTAATTTTAGTGGGGCTGGTCTGGCCGGGAAGGATTGCTTATATTTTGAGATTTCCTCTTGTGAGATTGTGACATGTCGTACATAAACCATCATACTCTTTATAAGTGTCTGTTTCACGCCATTTTTCAAGTTTAAATATTGCTCTATTTAACTATCTTAAAGTTTCCTCTCCCCATTTCAAGCAGATCAATATGGCTCTATGCCATAAAATTAATATAATACAAAGGAAAAAATCGTTTAAGAATTCAAATTTCCATAAATCCCCAAAAGATACTCAGATTATGATGTGAGATTTTCGACGATTTTGTTATTTGCATTTGTTCTTTCTGCCCGCTACACCACTCCACTCTGTTTTGGCCTTTATCTATTTATTACATTAGTTTAAAAAACCAAAGTGGAATATTTTTCTATGGGCAGACATGTCGAGTCTCAGTGGGCACCGTTATATTTCTAAAATTTCAAATGGTAAACTCAGTCACAACTGACTGGATTTCAAGAGGTTCTCTTTCTTATGATCCATATTTTCCACAGGTTCATCTTTAGAAATTTAACCAGGTGGACTACAGTAAAAAAAATATAATTGTTTCCCTGTTTTAAAAAGAAAATAATTTAAAATAAAATTTATATTGGTTGAGGTTTATATTATTCAAGGATTGTTGTAATGTTTATTAAAATTAATGAATATATTAATTTTTTTCTTAATGTGGTGGTTCCCAACCTTTTTTTTGGTTACGGAACTCTTTTGTTGAAATAGGGAAGTGGTGGAACCCCTACATTATTATTTGATACAAATGGAGTAATTTATCTTTTGAGTAAAATCTAAGAAATGCTAGGATGTGTACACAACACCTGTGCAAAATTTGAAAAAAAATCTAAAATGGTAAGCTTCAAAATTGTGTTGACGTGGAATGACCCATTCCTGAATTATTTTGTGGAATCCATGGAAGTGGATCGCAGAACTTCAGTTGGGAACCACTATCTTAATATCTTATAATGATATTAACATGATATCTTAAATGTAAGCTACAATAATTTAAATTTATTGTAAGCGATTAGAATTCGGCAAAGAAATGAATGTGAGGTATTAAGAACCTTAATGTAGTGAAACTTCTCTTTAACAGAAATCAGTGGAAAATGATAATTTGTCTACTTACTTGAAGTGTCCCTTTATGAGAAAAAAGATTTCACAATATAAACCTGTTCATAATTTGAAACAGCATAAAATATTATGAAATAAACAAAAGTGTGCAATGAAAAAGCAACAAAACATGTTAATAAGAATTCGTAATGTTTTTATATTTTACTAGTATACCCATTTGAGAGCATTATATATGAGGAGATGGTCGAGTGTGTGTTCCGTAATGACTAAACACAAATAAGTTAAACTTATTTTATTTTTATCATTACTAACCACTCCTCTGACCATATCTTCACCTCATATTTAATCTATGGTCAACAATAAAACCTTACTATGAATTTCACATTGTATATTAGATATAGCAGAGTTGGGCAAAAATTAGCTATGGATGAAACTAATATCTAAAATTGCCATGGATACAACCCTTATTTATGAATGAACCATCGATAAATAAATATCGTATTTATTAGATATTTATAGATGATGATAATAATAATAATAATAATAAATTCTTCACTTTTTTTGAGACATGTCCCTTTACGTAAATAATTCAAAAAATAGTAAGAAGGCTTTAGAGCCTTAGGGTATCAAATAAAAGTAGAAAAATTACAAATCATAGTAAAGATACTTGTTAGTCTTAAAACAGGAAAAGTAAAGAATATAGGAAGATAAACCAGGTGGCGGTCAATAAAGGTATCAAAATAGTGAAAGAAGACTATTTATTATTAACCAATGTTATGCCCCACTTTGCAGGGCTTTGTTAGATTGAAACACAGCGGACGAATGTATGAATCATTTGTCCGCTGTGTTTCAGGACTATCTTCTTACAATCTACTTCATACGGTCAACTATCTTCTTACAATCTACTTCATACGGTCAACTATCTTCTTACAATCTACTTCATACGGTCAACTATCTTCTTACAATCTACTTCATACGGTCAACTATCTTCTTTCAAATCTTTTTTATTATTAACCAATGTTTCGCCCCACTTTGTTAGGACTGTTAGATTGAAACACAGTGGACGAATGTAGGAATCATTTGTCCGCTGTGTTTCAGGACTATATTCTTACAATCTACTTCATACGGTCAACTATCTTCTTTCAAATCTTTTTATTATTAACCAATGTTTCGCCCCACTTTGCAGGGCTGTCAGATTAAAACAAAGATGACAACTGAGTTCATCAGTAAGACCTGGGATGTTGCAGCAAATTTTTTTAAAAAAATTAATCAACCAGAAGTGCCACTTAATATAATAAATTTTTTAATATAATTAAAAATATCCTCAACGATTTTGATGAAACTCATTATATCAAGTAATCATTAATACCAGCTGAGATATTGTCCTCGTTGAAACGGTTTAGATGCTAATTTACAAAATATCATTCCCATAAATATCTTTAATTTTGTATGTTTGAAAACATTAACCATCTCACATTTTTCAAGTAATAAAAATTGTCTAAATATCAACTAAGAAAGAAATTTGTAATTAGATAAAGAAAAAAAATGTTTTTTCCACAACCAGCTAAGACAAATTGGGAAATTAGAAATAACTAAGAGTACCAGATGTCTTCTGATCCCATTGTATGATACACAGCTTTTTTGTATCTGTTATATTCTTGGAACAAGTAGATAATCAGTTTTTTATTTCTATTTAAGAAATACTTATTATTTTGCTATTTATTTATATATTTAATGACATTTACAACTGAATTTACATAACAGTACATCCAGTAAATTTGATGTAAGAACAACATGATATGTTACAGGCGTGTAGAGAAACTACCCATTAGTAGCACTCTGATAATTAAATTATAAGGTCTCGAGGCCATCTTCTTTTCTGACTGAGGATTGTCAGGAATGCAAGAGGAAGCTAGGTTAGAAACTAGTGGGTTTTGGTGGTTAGGGAGTCTATAATGGAAGGATTGATATCTGGTTGGTAGTAGTTAATACTTTTACTAACTTACTACAATAACAGAAACTATACAATAGTTTGTTGTCAAGGCTTATAAATGTGATAGTTAATGTTATAGTTGCTTTATTGGTATTACTTTGTATATTTACTGGAACCAGCTACAACCTAGGGAGAATCACGTATAAAAGTTATGCATTCAGCTAGCAACTGATAAGGGTTAATGGTTGTTGATGCTATTCAGTGCTATATTCTCCCTTCGGTAGTATAAATGCATACTAAAATTGGAACAATACTGGAAAGATAATCTAGAACTTTTATGCATGGATGAAATGCAAAATCTTCTCCATTACATGGACCAGGATAGCTCAATGAGTAAGGCACTGGATACAATAAACATTGAAAGATTTATAGTTGATCGAATGTAATAGATTGTTGGAAGATAGTTTGGGTAGCAGTCAAGAACTCATACACAAACCCTCTGTCTCGCCTTCTTCCAACACTTTTTCTATACAATTCTCTTCCTTATATCTTCAACCTTTCTGATACAGATATACAGAAGTCACTACAATCCACTATTCCTTACGTCTTGGTTTAAATTCTCACAATAAGCTTACCTTTTTAGTAACTCAAGAGATTCCATAACTCTTCAGTACTCCTCCATGTAGTTTACCAGACTCCCTGTTATACCCAAAATTGTAATTCTTCTAATAGCGGGGAAACCTAAAACTCGTATTTGCCTACACATATCATCCATCAACTTACATGATCCATTAGCCTTCCGACTATCTGAGCACACTCTGACCCTCAACCACTCTTTTAACTTTGATAAAGCCTCTATCCTCGCAGTCCACAAACAAAAAATACCTCTTTTTTTTTTTTTTTTTTACTTTTTTTAAAATTAATATCTCTTCTCCCCCTCTATTATGTATATTACCATTTATAGTTTACCTAATTTAAATATTTTTTTTTTACAATGTTTACTTTAAAATTATTTCCGTTATTGTGGTGTGCTAACTGCCATCCCTACTCCTTCCAATACAAATGGCTCAGTCTGTCTTTGACTTCCGTCAAAACAGGTCTGAATTCTGTCTCATCATTTGATTTTATTCTTTTCTTTTTTCATCTCTTAATTTGTACTTTCTTTAATATTTCTTCTTTTGTCCATCTGTTACTATTACCCTTTTCATTTACTGTTTACAACCTTTAATTTTTCTTATTATATTTTACTTTTCGTTGTATACCCCTGTTGTGTTCCACTTATGTTTTTTTTTTCTTTTTGTAACTATGTCAAGTGTTTGTATCTTTTTTAGCCCTGACGAAGCCCTGCAACGTGGGGCGAAACATTGGCTCAATAAAAATAGTATAATTATTTACTATTTGAGTTTTCTTGACCGCACTCGAACCATATTCCTTTCAAAAAAATACCTCATTAAGACCTTTCTATATCAATCTTGAAGAAAAACCAGTTAAATGTATAATTGATAAAGATTGTGTCTCCCTTACTTACAGACATATCTTATCTTATCAAAAATGATTAACTCAGACTATTTTGTACTCATCCATTTACGTCTATTATTTTTAATTTATCTATCTATCTATCTATGTATAT
>NW_027109243.1:486341-492186 GCF_000696795.3 Halyomorpha halys | reverse complement strand
TTTTTGTATCCCATCCTCCCAGTCTTACTCCATATTTCAACTATTTTGACATTCATTATTATAACTATTTGTCATTGTTTTATTTCTTAATTTTTTTTATCTATACTGCATGCTTTATTTCTTTTTTCTACATTATATCTCATTTTGTATATTTTATCACTAATAAATTTCCTATGTATGATCTATTATGTTAGTTTAATTAGTTATTAATTTATTCTATCATTACATTTCTCACGATTGACGGTTTTTACTCTTGTGTTATTATCTTACTCTCTAGACTATATATATATTTTTAATGCTCTTTGTTTATGTGCTCTTTTAACTTTAATTTATCTTATACTATTGATCATCCCCTCTTATTCCTGTTCTAATCTTTAAATTACTTTGTCAAAATCTTATGCATTAGATTTGTTGGTTACAGACTGTTGGAAATAAATTGTTAAATCCCTTCTTCAGCCTCCACTCCCACCTGTTATAATGTCATCTCCTAGCTCGTTTAAAAACTTATTGTAGTCTGGTGAGCTTTATTTTTCTTCTATTATCTTGTGTCATTCCTTTACATATTTGATCGGAAGATTGAGAGTTAAGGAGAAGAAATAGCTAATGCTTGAAGGAAGTTAGGAAAAAGGTGTTATGGAAGTAGGCAATGGATTCCAAAAGGAGGAGAAAGAGACAAGAATGGATTCGTTAAAAGAAGCAGTTCTATGTGATGGAGTATAGACATTGATTGGTTGGATTATGGTTTTAAATGAGTGGATAGAGGAAAACAAGATAAGAGGTTTAGTGATATAGGAAGGTTTATTATTTCTTAAGGATTGGAGTAGGAAAGAACCAAGGAAGTATTATCATCGGAAATAGGAATAAAGTCACTTTAGTTCAGTGTGCCTCTGGGAACCCGCAAGATAAAGCTTATAAAGAAATTTGTAAGATGTTCTAATATCCCTTTAAATTCATCAGATTCTTCTATATAAGAGACAACCAGGATTTTTCTTAGTGGTCACATTTAGCTTCTCTTAACAAAATTATTGTTTTATAAACACTCTTTTATACTTTCCTTTGCTAAGAGATAAATAGTCCCTTAGGAATGCCTATTAAAAAAAGGGAGTTTTATGAAATCAAAATTTTACTACAGGAAGCTTAAGGTGTACATTTAAAAGAAACCTTTAGGAAGGTCTTCCTTAGTACAATTTTCTAAGAATATAAACTTTTTTAAGAAGAGTATCATTTTATTGGGCGATTCTGATTTTTAAACAGCTTAATTTAATTTAAATGTACTGTTTTTAGAAGGCATTTGGACATATGTTAAACAAATAAGGCATAGTAATTATGATACTGCATAAAAATTTGGACTCTTTAAGCAAGCAATATGGATGATGAGGTTGCACATGTCATTTAGATTTTTAAAATCAGCTATTATTAAATTCAACTTGCTAAAGATTAGCGCTCTAGTAGGCATTTCTTAATTAAGTATTTTACACACTTTATTTACAAAAAATGGTATCTTACAAAATACATTTATCTCCATCACTTAAAACCAGACTATGATTAACACAAACAATTTCATCGCTATATAAATAATGTACTGTATGTGATGAAACATGAAAAGGACAATCAGTACCCCTACAACCCATGAAGAGTCTGAGGGAAATACTATTACTATATATAATTTTCTTTGTGAGGAAATACTATTACTAGGCCAACGGTTGTGCAAAGAGGGAAAATTAGAGAGGAGACAAGTAACTGGCAGTTTTTAAAGGCAAGGATTGGAAAATTGTATGAAGCTGATTGTCGATAAAAATAGAATTTCTGGATATTTTGGATATACATTAGGATATTTTGGATTATTAGTAAATGTTATTATAGAAGTTTTCCAATTTCTGGCGTTTTATTTAATTTTTTATTAACCTATCTTAAGTTTCCCCTTCCTGTTTTAAGCAAATATTTCAAAATTGATATAGGACTGTCGCCCCATGGGGGTTATAGTGGGGGGGGGTCTGGCTGGGGAGGATTGCCTTTTTTTGTTATGATCTCTTGTGAGAATGTGACATGTTGTACATCGACTGTAGGCATATGCATAGGTACGTTTCACTTGACAGTCACAAATTTCCAGTGCTAACTAATGGTATTTGTGAGTGGCAGTAGCTTGGAGTCTCTTGTTGTACACTCTGGTGGTTGCAGGTTGGTGGCTATCGTGGTTTCGGATATATTCAGGTTTAAAGTGATTATAGCGCATTTTCATATTTTACTATTCAACTTCATACCCGTGAAAGTAGGTTCACTACTCTAGTTTTATTTTATGAAATTTAGAAGACGTTTATTACAGTGCCCCACCAGTGCGGTGGCAACAGGCAGTATTGTAGCTACTTGTAAATATTGTAATTACGCGTAGATTTAGGCCTTTATGTTCATTAAACCCTATCCCATTGGTTTGCCTCATCATCATCTATATCACTAAATATATCCCTGGTTATATACCTCAAAATTTCTACCACCACATTCATGTTGATACTGTAATTTGATTACGAAGCTGATGAAAGTACATATGTTGTTCAAAGAAAATGTGGAGGATTGGATAAAAAATTCCAACAAGAGGTTGGGGTCAGTTTATTTCTGGGAAAAAGTGTATAAATAGGAATTTTTCTCTAATTTGTTTTCTTGGAAGAAAGCTACCATATTTGGTAATTTGAAGTAAATCCATACTATTTACTTTTAACTACCAATGGATTTTAATGGTTTTCAACACACAGAAGCCTGCAGACCACTAAACCAGAAATTGAATCATGTGCGGCACCCTCCACATTTTAATGCAATCGATCATAAAATCGATTTTATATTTATACTCAACATCTTCGAAAATATATGAATAAACGGTAATACGTTTATAAACCTATACGCCAGTGCATAATCTTATACTAGATATTATTTTCATATTTTGAAGCCATTGTAAAACAGGTGTTTTCCATTTTGGTTTCAAGTATTTTTAATCTCAATTACAATTACTTGGAATTGTAGGAAAAAAGTAATATATTACATAAGAATGTAATTTGTAATTTCAATTTGGTTCAGCTTATATTATAATTATAGTTGGGGTAACACAATTACAATCAAAGTAGTTTCCTAACTAATTGCAATTAAAATTACTTAATATATATATATTTTTATTAATTTTTTAGTTTTTGAAATGTTATTTTAATAAATATGTTTTTGATTAAAAATATTTTTATTAATGAAACCAGGTGGGTCTTGGTGTGGCTCAGGTCAGCATTGGTGTGGGTCTGGCCCGGCATGAGGAGGATGGTCGTCGATAACACCACTTCCCTCGTCTCGCAGTACAGCTGGGCTACCAAGTAACACTTTCCTCAGGTTATTTATTGATTAGACATTAGACGTTCCAATTGTTTCGTCTTCTCATTATATACTACAGTATTCAAAATTTACTCATTACCATTAAATAAATTATATTTTTAAACATAAAACCTGAATTGCCTTTTTGATCTAACTTTAGAAAATAAACAAAACCAAATTATAAAATTTAAGTTTTTATACTAGAAATTTTTGCTTTCTCATACAGAAAAATGAAAATGAAAATGTTAAATCGAAAATTTCCACTCCTATTTTACACTTGAGACATCAGGAACAAATTTAGGTATCAGCCATAATTGATTGAACTGTTAATCCCATTTTATTGGAATTTTCAGTACTGGTTATGACCTTGTTATCTGTTTATTAATTACATCTACTACTTTCTCTTACACATTTGCAAATGTATTTTTCTTAGTACCCTTGGATTTTCAATACAGTTGATTTGCACAAATTTGAATGAAAGCTGAGGATTAGAGTAAAAATGATCCATTAGATATTTTATTAAGAAGTAATGATATACAAATTTTTTGGTTGCTATATATACAGTTTACAAATCAATCCTGAGATATTAATGGTTAGGTTATTGATCCTTGCATGATATAAGTATATTGAATTATATCCACTACTTTGGCTTAGGAATACGTAAATGTATTTTTCTTGACGCTATATTTCAAAAACCGCTCGTCTGATTTGGCTCAAAGTCAAGGATTAGGGTAAACATGGTCTTGTTTAAATTTTATTAAATTTCATGAACTTCTTTCTCTTATTTATTTGAAAAATTAATTTTCTACATATGTCTATATTTGAACGACGGCTCGCTCTATAAACATTATCCTAAAAAAATAAATCATTTACCCTTTAAATATAAGTAATCACTTACACAATAGAAATCTACAGGAAAAGAATAATTTATAGAAAATGCTATTTGAAAAAAATAAAATGAGAAGACAGAAAAAATTATACGACTTGTGAAGAAGATATCCTGGTCTATGTAATCGGCTGGATTTAAAAAAAATAGTAATTTTTTCTTTTTTTTTTTTCAATGTTTAAATTTAAAATGTTTCAAGTTTTTATAGTATATTTTAAACCATAAGTTAAGAGTATCTAAAATTAGAGGGATTCAGTTTGAAAAAATCTCAGCATCTCAATTTATTTTGGATTTAAATAAATTAATTAGTATTCAGGCTAAGTCTCAAAATATTATTTATTTTGTCTTTAACATTATGTTTCGGCTAATTCGGTTATCCTTAAAGACAATCTTAATCTTAATTATAAATTTACATTTAACATCCAACTATTTAAAAATGTTTTACAGGCTATTCTGTCCAGGTCGTCAGTATCAGTCAAAGTCACTCTATTTAACAGTAAATAAATAATACAACAATTTTTAAAACTTTTAAATTAAATTTTTAAAACTTAACACTATTATCACTTTCTTTTTGATTGAAAAAGTGTGTTGATAAGAAAGTGTTAATAGTTTTAAGTTTTAATAATTTAATTTAAAAGTTTTAAAAATTATTGAAATAGGGCGATTTTGACTGCATTGGAGTGAGGGTTTTTTCGTAATTGAAAACAATTCTCCTCCCCAGAATAAATTCTCGCTGGTTCGGGTTAAAAATTTAAAGATGGAGGACCTGAAAATTAATCACAGAAAAAACAAAATAATGAAAAAAATTAAATAATAAAAAAATAACCTTCCAAGTGATCGCGGCCATGTCGGGGAGATTCAAATATTTTAAAAACTTAATTTTAACTTCCTATCATAATTGAAATTACAATTCATTTAAGAAAAAATATAAGTTAAGAATAAGTGTTAAAGAATAATGTTCATAAAGAAAATCACGTGCAAAAACTCAAAACTGTTGTGCTACAATCGATGTTCACTTTGAACATTGAGAGAAAGATCACAGTTCGTGAAAATCATTCGTTGCTTAAGGGTGGGAATGATGTTTCCTGGATGAGGAGGTAATCATCTCTTTTCTAGCTCAAGGGTGGATATCTTGAAAAAGAGGACATTGAAGAGTCACCCAAAAAGGATAAGGACTCCTTGTCCAAATATCGGCAAACTATAGACTTCATTGGATGAGAAGTGAGAAAAAAACTGTTAGAGGACCAATGCTTTGGTTCATTAGTGTTTGTTTACTGAAAGATTGCCAACAGTCAGTGTTAGTTTGTTAAGAAAAACATCAAAAGAAGATTCTATGAAATTGGTTGGTTTTGTTCTACTTAAATTGAAATACATTTGTAAAAGAGATATTAATTTAAAAAATAGGTGTTCTTGTTGTCTAGAAACCCGCCCTGAGCTTAAGAGTCTATAATATTATATAAAATATAAAATAAACAATCTCATGTTTATTTAATATTTAATCTTTTTATTTTGACCTGGTCATCTTCATAACTATACCTTAGATATGAGAATTAAGTTAAAACTATATAAAATTCCTTTTATTTTTTATAAATAATTTTTGAATATTACAATATA
>NW_027109243.1:476697-486139 GCF_000696795.3 Halyomorpha halys | reverse complement strand
AAAAATATGAAGCAGAGGGTTGATATCAACTATACCTCTAAGTATATCTCTCATCCGAGATGGCCACTTTCGATGAGCCGCTGAAGGTCAAGTCAGTGGAAATAAGAGAATCTTGAGTCATGGGTGAGAACAGAAGTTATGGTTGCAAACTTTGGCAGTACTTACTGCAGACTGCCTTATCAGTCTGTTTCCAGGCTCTAATTCCATTGCAGATCGAATTTTGTTGTACAAGGGCTATAATTGCAGCGATGTATTTATACTCGTACCACAAAAAACTTCTAATTGACCTTGATTTACATGATCAAATTTTTTTAATATAAATTTAAAAATACTAAACAACGTGTGGTTAAAATAAATGAAAAATTAACACAAAATATATAAAATAGTTGGAAGTAAATAAAAATTGAAAAAAATAAAATAAACTTTTGGGCTTTAACAGACTGATATTAATGACCTGGGCAGAATAGCCCGTGAAATTTTTTTTAAATAATTGAATGGGAGATGTAAATTTAAAATTAAGATTGTTCTTGAGGATGGTTGAATTAGCCGAAACGTTGGACTTTTAAAGACATATAACGTTGGACAATAAAGAATGTTTTGAAACTTAACCTAGGTACTATTTAATTCATTTAAACAATAAGAACCAGTCTCAAAAAGTCGAAAAGATTATTTAAGATTTAATTAGTGATTTTTATACTAAAAAAAAAAATTTTAATTTCTTAGAATAAATTAATTTTATAAAATATTTCATCGTATACTCTATTTGATATTTATTAACTTGGTTTATTTATTATATTCATAATTTCTGTCTTTTACAGGGAAATGTAGAGCGAAGGCGCCTGCTAAATGTCCATCAGAGATTATTAAAAAAAAAAAGATACGTTAAATGGACTTTGATCATTTGACTCTTCAGTGTTCATAATGTCATATAGTCTATTTTTACAAAAATATTTAGTGAAGTAAATTCTTCTTCATTGTGGTTAAACATAGAACTACCACTTTTATATTAACAGAAATTATTTTTTTAATAAGCTTAGAATTTGAATGAATTATCGGAATATACGAACTCATATACGTTGTATGTATATATATTCTTTTTCTTTTAAAGGAACTAAATCAAAATCTCGGTTTCTCCGGTGTCCTATTTTAGAGTAACAATAACAGTATTATTTGAGTAGATTTTGTTTCTTTGAAAGCTTGGTTCACTTTTTTTTTATATTTATTACAATAAGTGTAGCTTATATAAATAAGATATTTCCGAATTGATTTTATTAATTTTTATTTTTGAATAATTTAATGTTAATAGGACTATTAGATTTCTTTTTTTATTACTGTTATTTTTAGATGAAAATGTGATAAATTATTTAAAATGCATTATATGTTAATGTATGGATGGATGACTTCATACTGGAATTGATATGATCAATATCAATAGTTTTAATACTTATCTTCATCTATCAAGATTTTATTCCCATAATATGATTTCCATCTCCATTATTAATTTAAATTTATTATTTGTTTCTAATGTACTATTGTTGCAACGATAGTATACTTCAAATATTGTATATTCATTCTCGTTACAATGATTATATACTTCAAATATAATGATAATATTATGAATTTCAAATATTGTTCAGATCAAATTTATTTTAGATACTGAAATAATCTGTTTATTTATGTCAGAATTTACTTTTTACATGGTTTTCTCTTTAGCAGCTAAACGTTTTTGACTTTTTCATCGTATTGGATCTTGGGCCGGATGTAAATGGAATTTTTTTTCATTGTTCATTTTAGATTATAATTTTGATATCTCTCCTTCTTAAGCGGCTAAAGATTTAATGTATTTTGATAGAGTTGGACCAAATATATCTCATGATGATAGTATTCTTTTTTTATTTTAAATAAGTGAACATTTTAAAACAGAGTTTTTGTACTTATTAGCCTCCTGAATAATTTATTTTGATTTATTTATAGTTCGATGTGTGTTGATTGATAAATATGTATAATTGTTCACACTTCATCCTAATCTAACGGAAACTCCTTAACACACTCATGTCTTACCTTCGTGTCTTATATAGCCCTTAATTAAGAAACTGTATTTAATATAAAATTATTACCTCTATAAGTCGATATGTAGATACTGTGTAATAATGTAATATAGAAATCACTCTTTATTATTTTAACTAATTTTATCTTTTAAGATCCCCTTAAAATTTGAATTATTAATTTATTTTTATATTCTTTGTTTAAAATTTCTGAAAATTGTCTTACATTTTTTAAGACCACCGTTTGATTTACTTATAAATTACATTTTATATTCAAGAAATAATCATTTTGAATTGGCTTGAACAGTTTGTTTTTTCTCTTTATTTTATTTTAGTGAATCGCTGATCCAATAAAAAATATAAATGAAATCATACTCCTGATGGTTTTTAACATTTTTCAGTATGGAATATTCTCTGATGTTTATAGCTCGGAAAGCCGTTCTAATTGGTATTGCTAAGTATTTTTTTTAGCAATTAAAAAAATAATATTTTTAGTTTATACGAAATAGGTCAACTACATTTTACATAATTTTCTTACGTAAAGGCAAATCTCGTACTTATGTCTGGTTCTGTTATCTGTAAAGTGACTTATATCAAGTCCTTTTAAATATGTGTTGTAAAATCAATTGAGAAAGCTCTTCTTATTTTATTTAGCAATGTTCTCGATACATCAGCATAAATTGATTTTTTTTTCCAGCTCTATTTGATAAAAAATTCATTTATTTTTCATTCATTGAAGTTATTCTGAAATGTTTCTGGTATAAATTTATTAATAAACGTAACTCCAGAACAACTTAAAATGAGGACTTACGGTTTCTAATTTAAAACCTCATAATAGTTTGGGTACCTTATTCACATGGAGGAATTTCTTTTCAAAATGTTTTAAATAAAAAAAAATAATAGTAATGAATAATACTAAATTTAATTTCTAAAAAGCCATTTAATAAGTATTTATAAAATTTAGTTTTTTTTTTATCATTTGTTAATGTTTAACAATTATTCCTTGGTGTCTTTCACTATATAACCATTATTATTGGTTCATTATCACAGACATAAAAAAAAAATTTTGTGGTGGCTGTACTCAATTATGAGGATTTTTATAATCAAGGACTAATCACTTAAAAGAAGTTTTAGACAACGTCCAATTTTTTACATGAATTATTAATTGATAGACTAGAACTTAAAAGTATTATCAATTAAGAAAGCTGCTGTGAAGCAACTTATGATATTTCTTAATGAGGCCCAATTTAATTGTTAACATTTTATACAATTCAGTTAATATTTTTATTAAATGTTAATTTTTCTTAAAAAGTTTATGATACATCTATTTATTACATTGACTTTATACTTATTATTCCAAGTAACAAATAGTTCCTTTTAAAACCGTTTTTGTTAAAAACTTTGTTTTATAGAAGAAAAGTATCGTTTTCTTTTATGAAACAAATTTTATAAAACTTTAGTTACCTGCCAAGTAGACTGACTGTTTTTTTAAGCTTTTTTTTCAGATTTAATAGAATTTAAATAAATGGTTAATCTTTAAATTAGATTTTTATTTTTTTAACAATTTTAACTAAAATTAGTGACTAAAAAACTACTGAAGTTAATAGACACTCCTATAATTTTCTTTATTTCTACTCCAAAGTTATAATATATAATATTTTCTAATTATTGGTATGATTTATTTTGCTCGAAAATAGATAATTAAGGAATATCAAGTTAATTAAAACATAATTTGCATGAAATTACTAACATACGTTTATTTCTGTTTACTTTAAACAAAAAAAAACAACAAAAACATGAAAGTTGAAGAACACTATTGACAATATTGTTTATTTAATCTTTTATTTGATATTCACAAATGTATCAGTGTGATTATATAATTTGCCTACAAGTTAAGAACAATTTTATTTAATTTTTTAATTACATTTTTGGGCATTCAAAATATTTTATAATATTTATTTTCTAAGTTTTAATAATTAATAAGTTTTTATTTTCTAAGATGGTCTTATTTTTTAAAATTTTAAAAATGAAATTATTTAAATTATTGGTTCCTAATTTTACTTATTAAGTTTTGCCTATTGATGATTTATTCGAGTTGCTTAGTTAACTCCTAGAATTGTATTTATGAAGCAAAAAAAAAAAAAAAAAATTCTCAATTAATGGTGTCCAAAAATTATTTTGAGAGAATAACCGTTTGTGTGTAACCGATATTATTCCTGATCATGAGTTAAAGTTTTTATTTTTATTTTGAAGATCTTTAGATCTAAGCCTAATAAAAATCTTTTGAATTATAAAGATAATTTTATAATAATAATTTATAATAAATAATTTTATTTTTTTAAGAAAAAATATTATCTCTTGCCTTATTTTTTCACTCCCTAATTTCTTTTGATAAAGTTATTGATGAATATTTTTTTTTGTTGCTATGATTTTTAATTTCCACAAACCCATTTTTGTAATCGACAGTTATAAAATTACCACTCTAGGATTTTTATTTCTGAATATAAATATTCATGATGATATACTGTTCAATAAAAAATAAATGTCTATTTCAACTTCTGGTTGTGGAAATTCGGCTCCGATTTCAATATTACTGTAGATTATTAATTTTATATTGCTTACTGAACTTCAACAATGTATCAATTATTAGAAAAATACAAAATTTCCTTAAACCTCTTTTAAGATGATACATGGATTTTTTTTATTATAATTTTAAGTTGGTTTGATATTAATTGTAAACTGATAACAAACTTTTATCATTTTTCAAGTGAGGGATTTGAATTAATTAGCCGGAAATAGCATGCATGGCCTATTTTTGAAACCCCTTTCTCTTTATTATAAAGAAATAATCATTTATTACTTTTATAATTTTGTACTTAGAATATTATATTATAGCCTCAGATTTACATTTTTATGACATTTTTTAATTGACAATTATATATTATTTATTCTATCATAGGTAATAGTAATTTCACACCATATACATTATTTAATTTTATAATACATTATCAAAAAGTTGGCAAAATAATACAGTATAACCTTGCTAATCAGACCAGGGGTAGGTTGAATTAACTAGAAAGTCGAAAACAGTTATGTCTCTTGAATATTATAAAAATAATTTTTTTTGTTCCTCTACTAAATAGCTATAGTATATTTATAATAAAATATACATTTTCTTCACAAAATATTTATATAATTTATTATGAAATATTTTACATAATTCAATACATACATGGAAAAATTTGTTCTAAAAATAAATCTGTTGTTTTCTTTGTTTCAATCTGACAGCCCTGCGAAGTGGGGCAAAACATTGGTTAACAATAAATAGTTTTCTTTTACTATTTTGATACCTTTATTGACCGCCACCCGGACTATCTTCCTACAATCTACTTCATATGGTCAACTATTTTCTTCCAATAAAAATAAATCTCTATTAAATATTTTTAAAAGGATTATAATGTCTTATCAATTATAGTATTTTATGAACCCATAATGTTAGTTAAATGTAAAAAGTACAAGCAACTAACATCAGCAACGTCAAAACGACAGCAGATAAAATAATGCTGAGCTTAGCTGGTCTGTTGAGAACAAACTCTCAACCTTGTTAAATGTTACATTGTTTTAACATGCTAAAATAAGGAAATATTTCTCCAGTTAACGCAACCTTTTCCATTTAACATGCTTTAACTTGTTAAACTACAAACAATGTATACCCCTTTAATTCATTATTACTGTGGACTTTTCGAGCTGTACCAGCTCATCTTCAACCTGCAATCATAGAGAGAGAAATGCTTTATTCATTCATGCTGCCCAAATACATTCGGGTTGCTACATTACACAGCATACTAATCAATCCGTGATTGGACATATATAAATTACATATTTTTACATGATATAATAAAATAGAAAGAAAACATTTTTTTTTTTTTTCACACAGTTTTCTTTTACAATCAATTCCAGTCTATATACTAAATACAAATATTTTTACAAATATTTATAACATAAAAATAAAAGAATATGCACAGAAAATTAAGAAAATTAATTTTAAAAACTGTCAAGCAATTTATAATATTGTCCATCTATAAGCCTGATTGCGCAATCAGATTCTTGCGCAAATGGATTCTTTAAGGAAGAAAAAAAAATTCTGAAAATTTTGGTTCTGTCCATTAGCGCTAATGGACAGAACCAAAATTTTCAGAATTTTTTTTTCTTCCTTAAACAAGAGTAGTAACGTTTGCAGTCACGACAGAATCTATTCTAAAACTGATCTTTAGAAACTATTCAGTTGCCAGCGGGCCCCTTTCAGCTGATTAGATTTTTTAATCACCGACACTAAATAGTTGCCAGTGTGCTGCTTGTCTTACTCTTAAGAACCATTTTATGTAATATTTAAAGAAATATTATTTTATTTTTGACATAATCTTCATTTCGGGCTCTTGTTGATACATCTTGCCATATCATTTATCTCAACCATCAATGTATCATCTTTATCTTCTTCAGCATATTTTAACCCAATCTCAAAACCTTCCTTTGTTGTCAGATAAGCTGGAGAATCGGACTAGGTGTTGGATTAGCAAGGTTATACTTTTTTTTTTATCAATTTTTTACTTCTTTATACTTTGTATTATTATGTAACCTGTGATATAATACAGACTACTTATTAGACATACATTAATAGCTCTCGAGTGAGCTGTGGAATTGGAAACATGGTTATTAAAAGTTCAAACAGCACCGCTGGAAACTTTGTTGAAATTCTTTTCAACGAGACCAAAATTTTTATTCAGGCTCAATAAAAATATTTAACTGCTAGTTTTCGATTGGAAAATAAATAATGACAATACTTTTATTCTTATCTATTTCGACAGTTTTAAGAAAGGTTGGTCGAAGGGGATTGGAGGTTGTGTCGTGAGTAAACTTCATTCAGTTGCTGCCTTCAAAAGGCAATTGTTTTCTAACCAAGCTGTATCGTCTTCACAAGTTCTATTCAATAGTAATTAATGTTGACATTACCGATGGAAATCATTTATTCATGAAGGCTTATTTAGTTCGTACAAAAAAAATCTTTGTTTTGTGTACAAGAAAATTTTTTAATTAAATTGTATTGATTTTGTCATTATAATATTCATTAATTGAAATATGCATTTTTTTAATGTTTTCTTTTGGGAAGTGTATCAAAGTAAATTATTATTGATGCTAATTGTGGAACGTGCGTACTATTTTGCTATCTCCCCATGTTCTGAAACAAGCTAATCCTTGCCATAAAACTTTGATTATTTGAACTAACAAATTGCAATCATGTATAGATAAATAATTTATGAAGGAGACAGTCGGGGTTGTGGTAAAAAAATAATAAAACATATTTATGAACTATTTATTTGCTGATGTTTCACCACACTTTGCTGGGTTTCATCAGGATTAAAAGAGATACAGAACAATTAAAAGTATATTGACAATGTAAGATAATAAGAACACAAATAAAGCAACCTACGATTGGGTTAAAAATTATGAAAATAAAAATGAGCAAAAAGAATTAAAAACAAGATGTACGACAATTTAAATCTAATACTCTGTTATTCTTTTTATTTAAACTTATTGTTATAGATCTTGTTTTTATTTCTTTTTTTTATATAACCTCTCACTTACATTTACATAATTTTAGCCTCACTGTAGTTTGCTTTATTGTTTTCTTATTATTTTACATTTTCAGGATATTATTAGTCATTTTGTATCTTTTGTAGCACTGATGAAGTCCTGCAAAGTGGGGCAAAATGTCGGCAAATAGATAGTTGATAACTATTTTTATTATACCTTTTTGACCGCATTATCTCTTTCATATTCAGTTAAAGTCAATCATTTATATATATAATAAATAATTTATTGTTAAGTAAATATGGGGGCCAGTTTTAGAAAATTATTTATTATTTAACTTCTTTTTTTTTTAATGAAATAGTAATAATAGTCATTTTTATTAGTTCTGAAACTAAAACTCATATTTAACAAAAAAAAAAAAAATGCTCTCAAACCTTTTTCGTATAGGTTTAACATTGAAATATAAACTTCAAATCAGAAAAAATCGGTTTTAGCATCTTTTAGAACTAAACTAAAAAAAATATTTTTTAAAAATCTACTTTAAAAAATTAATTTTAATTCACAGCTCTATTTTACCAAATACCCAAACTGTTATGTTTGAGATATTTATTAATCTATAACATATTTATAAATCAACATAAATAAGTGAAATTTATTTGTACTGTTCTAAATTAGGCCTTCTTCAGGGCTAAAAACTAAATGAAATAACAACCATATATTGAAAAAAAACAAACAGTATTAGAAGAATTTAAGAAGTTAAAGTATTAATATGTTAAAGGAAGATAGTCTTCTTGCGGTCAAAAGAACTTTGATAGTATTAAACTATTTATTGTGAGGCAACGGTTGCAGGTCTGTGTCAGGGCTAAAAAGGATACAAATGACTAAAATAATGAAACAAAGTAAGGGAATAGGTAACATGAAATGAAAGTAAACTAAGTTATAGTTAAAAATGTATTATAGTAAAGTTTGTATAAAAATGAACAAGGGAAATTAAATAAAATAAAAATAAGATAAGTATAAACCAGCAAGAATTACAAAAAAGTATTAGACAATTAATGATAATAATAACAAATAATATAATTTGTAATAATAAAATTATTTATAATTATAATAAAATAATTAAGGCCCAGGAAAACACAAGAAGGTTACAGGCTAAGATCTAACGAAGAGATCTACAGAAAAATCAAAGACCTGGAAACCGAGATGAGAATCGGAAGGCTGATGTTCTATGGGCACATAAAAAGGATGAAGAAGGAAAGATTAAACAAGAAGATCTTTAACAAAATTTTTAGCTACAAACACATGGGAGGATACATGAGGCGAATGAGAGAGGAATCAAAAGGACTTAAAATTTCAGATACCAACTATCTAGATAGAGATACCTATAGGAAAACATTGAAAAATCTCACCAATATTGGAAGATGAAAAAAAAGGGGTCGGAAGAAAGAAAAGAAAGGCAGTCGAGGATCAGAACTGCTATGAGAAGAAAAAAAATCAAGACTCCCAACGAATCCTAACCATTGATATTCACATGGTCCTTAGTGGCCGATACCTGGTATTAAAAAAAATATATATATAATTTGGAAATAATTAGTTATTATTTCCGTTTTCATCAATTGTTTAATAAGTTTTTGTAATTCTTGTTTATTTTTACTTTTCACTAAAAAGTACGAATAACTAATTAATTAATTAACAAATAAATAACTTATAATTAATTTACTAAAGTAATTTAATGAATATTAAAATAAGATGCACAGTGAAAAGTTCAAATAAACAAGAATTACAAAAAAGTATTAGACAATTAATGA
>NW_027109243.1:458291-475887 GCF_000696795.3 Halyomorpha halys | reverse complement strand
GCTGATCACATCATTAAGGGAATGAGTTGAATCATATATATATATATATATTTTTTTAAATAACTTTCATTTTAAGAGCATAATAAATGAATAATGTAATTTCTAATAAACATTCGGTAAATAAATGAGAAGTATATAACAAATTGATAATAGTAATTACAATACATATATAATAAAATGAATACATTATAACTTAATATGATGGTTTATTAATTAATCTTTTTTTTTTTACAATTTGATTTCAAGTTCTTGCTTTTGATGACCACAAATTGATTAAAATATTTTAACCAGTTTTGAACAAAGCTAGTAAATGAAGCGATTAGTTTCAAAACCTCCTAGTCCACTTTTTTCACAGACTGTTTTCATTTTATTTTTATCAAAATGTTTTCATTTTATTTTTCTCATACTCTCAATGCACTGCATTACCTAGCAAAATTATATAAAAATGAGTTTTACTTTATGGTGTTAACTATGTCAAATAGGGCAAAATTTTATGTTGATGCCCCGTGTAAAATGTTTGAAAATGGATGAGCCGGTTTTGATACTAATTGGCTAAAATAAAAAACTCTAAATTTCATACTTTTATTTCTTCATAATTTTGTTAATGCTCTTAGTACAGTTGCAATATGGTCAGAAAAATTCATATAATTCGTGTCATAGTCTATAAACAATACCGTTAATTTTTTTCTTTTAAAAGTAAATATTTTATATTCAGTTTTTTATATTTCATTTTTTTATTAACTCGGAATTCCTCTGAAGTTGTGTAAACTTTTCTAGGAGAATTAACCGTAGTCAGACAATTCATATAATCCATGCCTTACTGCATTAAGATCTATACAGAATATTGCTAACTGTTTTCTTTCAAAGTTAATAGTTCGTATTTAGTTTTATATATTTCTTTTTCTCTAACAAACTCTAGATTTCATGCTTTGATTTCTTCATAATTTTTTTAACGTACCTAGGAAAGTTAACTGTCAGAATTGTTTATATAATTCACATCTTACTGTATTACTTTATAAAGAATATGGCTCACTTTTTTATTTTATTTCAAGTTTTATGTACTGATGTCCATAGGAGAGTCTTAACCAAAGACTTGTCAACATTAAGTTCATTTAATCAGTATCTCACAGTATAACCAATATGGCTCATTTTTTCTTTTTCTTTTTTTTTTTTTAATTATATTTTTTATAATTTATTTTATAAATTTCTTTTTATCTTGTAAATAATTAGTCTTATTCTTAGTTATTAATATTTGAAACAAATACTATTAATTGTAATATGTTTAATCTTGTTTTTTATTTTGATTATAATGTTTTTAAAAATTATTTCATGGATATGAATAAATGAGAGATTTAAACATTCAAATCTAGTTATGCTTTTTGTTGTTTCTGAATTATTAGAAATCAGGTTTGAAAAAGAAAGAAGTAAGTTCAGTTTGATTAGATGTGTCTTATTTTTCCAAAGGCTGTTAAGCTATTGTTTTTCTTATTTGATAATAGAAAAATTCGTATTTAAATTTATCATAGTTTACTCGATTTATAAAAATGGTTGCGGTTACTCAATTAATTTCGAATGGTTATTTTAATTCTCAAATTATGTTTTCATTTGCCTGCTTTCTCAGATTATTCCGATATAGACATTTCAATTTTAATTTACAATTCAAAGAAACTGAAAGTAGATTTTTAGGGAAAAAATTTTTAAGTCCTTTGTTGGTAATGTCACTTTAATCTTTTATTCTGATTCCGATGATTATTTCACTTTAAATGCAGGTTGCTGAATCTGGAAAAAATCATAGATCTCAACTTAAAGTCTTGGAGTAACCTAACTTAACCTTCGGATTTGGTTAGGTTTAGAATAAAGTTAAGGAACAAGTACTGGAATTAAGTAATTCCAAGAATGCATTAACTCTTGACTCATCAAAAGTTTTTTTTTATTATTTATCATTAACCTCATAAGTTGTATCTTATGTTTGTTAAAGTTTTTCAGTTTACAAATCCGAACCACATTTTAAATATAGGTATATTATTTTATTTTTTAAAATTGGCTCGAAAAGTTCATTCATTTATCTTCTATATGTATTATAGGTGTGACAGAAAGTTAAAAATTGCCAAAATCTAAGCCAAATAGTACAATTGTACTTAAAATAATTATAGTGTTATACAATTTTATAGCTGTTTTTTAGATTATTACATTATTGTTTTAAATATATGTACTTGCATTAATTATATGAAAGAAAATAATTAAATGTAAAATAAAAAACTCTTTGTATTGTATGTATATATATATGCATTGTTATTATAAAGTTTTTTATTGTAGCTTTACGTTAACAATTAAGGACTATTTATTATTGTAAATAAAATATTAATATATTAATAAAGTATATTTATGTTAATTTTGTATGTGAATGTTTTATTGTAAAGTATTATTTTTTCCTATTCAAAATTTGATTTAATTTTTTACTTAATGGTATTTACAACTGTATTTACATAAAAATACATTCAGTAAATTTGATCTAAAATCATATTGAAGTGATGCAGGGATGTAGAGAAACTGCCTATTGGTAGCACTAATAATATTTCTACATTTGAAGGTCTTGAGGCCATCTTCTTTCCAGGCGCCTCGGAAGAGTGTCAGGAATGGAAGAAGAAACAAAACTCGAAACTAGTTGGTTTGAATGGTTGGGAAGTTTATGATGGAAGGATTGATATCTGGTTCGGGCTAGGTTGATTACATATGAATTTAATTTAATTAAAAAAAAAATAAACAACTAAGACAAGAAAAATTGCAAAAGGTAGCTAATCACCGTTGTCATTAGTGTTGTTGCTATCAGATTTAATAGAGCAGCGGTTCTCTAAGTGGTTGCTGAGGGGGACTGGGGTATTGCAAAAAAAAATGCCCTTTTTAAAATATTACAAACATACAGTGCATTTCAGCATTTTCTTTTCACTGTTTTCCTTAATTTCCTACATACTTAACCTCTCTGAGGATAATTGTGGCAACATTTTTATATTTTTTTAGCTCGAGAAGGTTGCCACGAAATATTTTTAATCTAAACTGGTTCCTGTGGGAAAAAAAAGTTGGGAAAACCACTGTTCTAGAGAATAGGACATTGACTAGGGTGGCCAAACAGTGCCAAATTCGTGCATAGGTAAGCATGTGGATGAATTATTTAGATTGGCTGGTACAAGTTGACCTGACCTTGAGTCAGGTGTCGGTTTTGGGCATAAATGCTTGGTAAACAAAGAAAGCAACAAACATTGGTATCTAGATGCTTGTATGTTCTATTGACTTATAGCCGGCTATTGCATTTGATTTTCATTATAAAAAGGAAGAAAATAAAGATGGTCGGCGGGTCTGCATTCAGCAAATAAACACACTACTACTACGACTAGTATGGTTCTACAATCCGGTCTCAAATCCTGGCCTTCTACAGCAGCTTCTGCCAATAGTCCCAGTCCCTTGTAGCCGCCATCCAATTCCGAAGTCCCAGCATATTTGTTGCATCAGCAGCAACACCATCAGCTCATTGCAGGTTTGGTCTTCCTCTTCTCCTGGTACCTTGGAGTGGCTTCATCAGTAATTGTCTTGGTGGATCCTCACTGCCCATCCTAACGACGTGTCCTGCCCATCTCAGTCTTGCAATTTTCATCACTCAAACTATATTGGACTCCTTAAACATAGTGTACAACTCCTGGATTTTCCTCCTTTTCCACTCTCCTCCTATGAGAACACTACCATATATACGTCTGAGGATTCTTTTTTCAAAGACTAGGAGTTCCTGTTCACAAGCCCGGCGGATAGTCCAAGTCTACAACCATACAGCAAGACTGGACGCACTATCGTCTTATAAAAACAAAGCTTTGGATTTTCTGGAAAGAGCTCTGCTCTAGAACTGCCTTGCCATAGAAAAATAGCACTGATATGCTGCTATGATCCTTGGCTGAATCTCTTTTACAGGTTCGTTTTCTTGAATTACCAATGAGCCAAGATATACAAAAACATTAGTCTTCTCAAATTGGTAATTCCCGAAGGTCACCTCCACTCCAGGCCTAGGTTCCTCTCCTGTAACCATATATTTTGTTTTTTTCGCATTGACTTCCAAGCCAAGTCTTCTCGCAAGACCCACCAGAGCAAGGAAAGCGTCCGATACAGCCTGGAAGGAACGTTCCATGATATCATCCGCATATGCAAGTAGCTGTACAGATCTATTAAAGATGTGGCCATTGGTCTGTATCTCACTGTCTTATCGAGTCCTAGATGGAAGAGAAGGAAGGTAAACCATCTCCCTGGCGTAATCCCTTTATTGAGGAGAATTCCTCCGATCCCTCAAATATACTCCAAAAGTATTATTCTTATCCCCCTTTTTCCATCTTTTGGTTTATATTTCTTCTTTTTATCAGTTATTATTTCCGTTTACATTGATTGGCTATAACCTTTTATTATTCTTATTGGAAGAAGATAGTTTAATGTATGAAGTAGATTTTAGGAAGATAGCCCGGGTGGCGGTCAATAAATGTATCAAAATAGTAAAAGAAAACTATTTATTGTTAACCAAGGTTTCGCCCCACTTTGGAGGACTTCGTCAGGGCTGTCTTATTGTACATTTGTAATTCACAGGCAGTCCTTTGTACTATAATCAGACACCCCTACAAAATGAGGCTAAACCTGGGTTAATAATAAATAGTTTTTTGTTTTTTTTTCCGAACCCTCTAAAACAGAAATAAAAGTGTATTAGTAAGTGCATTACTGTGGAAAAGAAAAGTAATTCGTGTTGTGTCTTACCTTTGGTATTTTAAGGTTACCTGTTATGTTTAATGTCATATATGAGCTATCCATTCTAAAAAGGCTCTATTTTGAGTCCGGAGGTGAGGGACCTTCTCGTGTTTGTTTTTTTTTTTTTTTTTCTAAACCTCTTTATTTCATAAATATATATACAATACGGATTTATATGTACAATAATAGTATATAAATACATTTACAATTTTTCTTGTTTTGCCTTACGGCATCTTAAGATAGGCAAAAACATAGTCCGGTGAAGGCGGTTTTTACATTTTGTGGCTCTATAGCCGGGCGCTTAAAAAGAATGTGAGGGACCTAATAAAAACTTAATCCCAATACTACGTGACCTTACGTAGTGTGTTGCCAACGCACCGGAGGGGTGGCAGGTGTTAACGTGTTGAATAACGGATTCGTACAGTACTGAACGGAATCGAAAAATTTGATGTGTCGTTGCTTGATGAACTCCTGCACTATAGGCAACTCCAACAATTGATGCAGCTCCGGTGGCTTCTTCCTCCTCCACGATGTTGTGCGTACGATTTTCCTCATCATCGAATCCTGAAAAGTTTAAAGAAGGCGCTGGGTTCCATCTGATATGTGGGTAAACAATGGTGCCCCATATAGTAGTGCTGGTCTCAGAATACTTTTGTATATGTGCAGCTTCAATCTCAATGAGAGAGCCGGAGAAGTGAGGAGGTGGTTGAGACGATATGACTTTCGTCTTACTGTTCTCGCCTTCTGATATAAATGGGCTGAAAGCTTAAGATTTATTTTCTTTTACTATATTGATACCTTTATTGACTGCCATGGGGACTATCTTCCTACCATTTTCTTATTCTTATTTTTTATTTGTTATTTACTTTGTTCATTTATGTATACATCATTTAAGTGTCTGTATTTTTTTTTTTAGCCCTGATGAAGCCCTGCAACGTGGAGCGAAACTTTGGCTCAATATTGATACTTAAATCACTATCATCGATCAACGCACATCCAAAAATTCAATCCTGTTTGTTTTCACGGCTCCAAGGACTTCGGGTTTCTTCTTCTAGGAGCGCTAGTATACAGGCAAGCAGTTGGTAATGGTTTACCCATAGAGCGCAGTACTGTCTTATCTGAGCCGATGTCGAATGAACAGAAATAGAAGGCAAAATTGACAGCTGAGATTTTACACATGTATGATTAATTTGTAATTTTTGCTAATTTAGTAGATCAAATTGAATTTCGGTTAATTTACAAAACAAAATTCAATCTCAGCTAACTTTATTAAATTGTGCCACTCACGCGTTTAAATGAGTTCTAGAAACAGTAAACGTCCTGCAGGAAGGCGGTGTTGCCATTGCAAAGCTCCCGAGAAGTCCGTTTTTGAAGAAACACCTTTGCTCACTAAGTATGAAGAGAAACATTATACTTTGGAAACTGATCAATACAACTTACGGCACTTTTACGACCAAGTAACGATTTATGAATGTTTTAGTGCTTTATGCTTATTGTTATGAATTAATCCAAAGGCTCGTTATTACAAATATGACTTAGGTTTAAACAGAATTGTAATTGTTTTGACTTTCGTTATTATTTTACCAGCTGGTAAGAATTACAGCCCGAAAAGAAAAAAGTTTTTTGCCATGAATTACATACAGTCCTATGAAAAAATAGAGACTCAAAGTATAAAATTTAAAAATAAATTCATAGCAAAATGATGTTTTTAGACTTCTATATATGTTATTAGAATGGCAAGAAGCCTTAAATGGCCTTTGATCTGTTTGATAATTTACGAACATCCACTTTGACTATGGCTGCCTAGTGTATGGTGGACTCTCGAATCTAAACCTAAACGTCTTATGAATTGCGCAGGATGATTTATTTTCGGTATCAGCAGAGATACGGACAGAACCCAGTATTACGCCGAGCTGAAGTGGCTCTATCCATCCTTCCGATGCCTATATTTCCTAGCCTCCTTTCTATTCCTAGTAATTAATACTCAGCGCCCCTCCTATATCCTAGAAAACCTGCAATTAAAATTCTCAGTTCAATACCTTATTACCAGGTTCCGTTTATATGACATCTACCCTCCACCTCACCGAACTGCTGTTTGATAAATCGTTTTTTACCCCGAGCTGCATATCTCTGGAACTCCATTCCCTCTAACATACGTCATGTACCAACCCTACCCTTTTGTTTTGTTTTTTATTTCATATTTAATCAGTTAGTTTTTTAATTAATTTTTTTATCTTCTCTGTATATAAGTTATAATTAAGTGGGGTCACACTGTTTTTTGATCAATAAATGGTATTATAAAATTAACAATACCTTTGTAATTGTTCTAAAGAGACCTAGTTCTAGAATAATAATGCTGTTGAATAGAGATTATACTGTTCGTTTTTATACTGTATGGCATTGTGTGAATTAGTTTTTTTTTAAATTATGCCGCGCGGAACTCAATTCACTGGAATTGAGTATGAAAGGATAATGGACCTAAAAAGAGATGGCTCGTGAGATACACCGCTCCCAAGGAGTAGTCAAGAACTTTTTAAATTGTAGCCTAGACAATAATGGGGAAAAGAAAAGAAGTGGAAGACCTCCAATTTTTCCAATCATGTTAAACGGGCGGTTTTGATAGAAGTCGTGAAAACGGGAGCATCCTCGGCACAGATTGTGTGACAAACCAATCTAGGATGGGATGCTAGCTTGGTAAGGAAGTAGATAGCTGAATCAATTTTTTTAAAATATTGCAAGGTTATGAGAAACCCACAGCTAAAAAAATCATTTGAGCGACAACAGCACTTTGCTGAATGATACGTTCAACATAGCAGCATTATTTTCAGTGATGAAAAAAATAACATTGATGGTCCAGATGGTTGTAATTACGTTGGCATGACCTTAGAAAGGAAACAAAAATCACGATGATCGCATTGGGGTGACGGAGTAATGGAATGGGCTGCTTTTAATTAAAAGGGAAAGTTCCGAAATGCATTAATTTCTTGTAAAATGAATGCTGTTAGTTTTCAAAATGTTGTAGAAGAGTTCTTTTTGCCGTTTATCACAATGTTGGAAGAAGAAGAAATAGTTTTTCAGGAGAATAACGCGCCGATTCATAGAACACGCTCTACAAAACAATGGTTTCAAGATTTCGGGATCCCTGTCGAACAGATCCACTACATTTGGACAAACGATTAACCTGGAATGCTCACACCAGACTGAAAAGACAGGAAACTGCACGTCGATTTCGACTATTACAGCACTTACTAGACAAACGGTCTAAACTTCCAACACATTACAAAAGACTGATCTACATGACTGTAATTAGGCCAATATGGACATATGGAGTTGAGCTTTGGTTCTTAGTTGGGATCTCAATTCGATTGAAAATTTGTGGGGAACATGGCTAGAGAAGTGTACGACCTACAGAAGCCAGAAACCCAACATATTGATGACTTCTGCGCAGGGTTATTAAATAATCAGTATAAAAACGAACAATATAACTTCTTCAACAGTAGGAAGAAAACTGAGATGGTATTAATCCATTAATTCACCTGGCAATAGAAAAACAAACTTTGAGTTTATAGTTATTGAACTGTTTACACAGCATAAAGAAGATGCCTTTACAAAATCCGGTGTTCGTAAATTATCAAACAAATCAAAGGGCATTTAAAGCTTCTTGCCAATCTCATGACATAAAAGTAAGTCTAAAAACATTATTATCCTATGAATTTACTTTTAAATTTTATAAATACTTCAATTTTATATGTTGAGTCTATATTTTTTTCATTCCTCGGTTATAATGAGTGGTGTACAGTTATCTACAACAAGGTCCAAGTTCAACCTCTACCAGCCTTCTTTACCAAAGTACTTTCTTCCTGAAACATTTGTTTCCTTCTACATAGGAGGCACTTCTATTTCTTGCTCTGGACCATCTTTCCTCAACTTAATATTTCTCTCCAAATTTTACTGGCGTTATAAAATACAATTCTCTCTTCAAGAAAGATAATAGATTCCTTATCTTTTTAACAGCATCAAAAAAGAAAACTAAGGTAACAAATGACACAATATTCTCAAGAGAAATCCACAGAAGTACGGTATTAACCAGGTAGAAGTGTCCTACTTTTTTGTCCCCTAAGAGGTGTCCCGTGAGCATTTATCTCATGGAGTTGTACTTTTTTTATATAATTGGATGTGATGATGAAAAAAATCTCCTAGATCATTTTCAATACAATTTGAAATTGACGTAGTAAATTTTAGCTCTTCCATCAGGGGCTGAAGTGTCCAAATTTCGTAAAAGATGTAAGATATTTTTCTCTTAATTCATGATATAAAATAAAAAAACGCAGGATGTGTCCTGGTGAGCAAAATGCAATATGTATGCAGGACATACGGTGCTGAGCTTTGGTGCTCCACTAAACTATCGAATTCCTCTCGTATCCAATCCTTAAATTCAAAATCCTCAATGCTCCTTACTTTGTCACAAATAAAATCATCCATAAAGACTTTAATGTTCCATGTGAAACCGGTCTAACCCGAATCAGATATCAATCCTTCCATTATAAACTCCCTAACCACCCAAACCAACTTTTTTTAACCTTGCTTTCTCTCCCATTCTTGACAATCCTCTGAGGTGCCATAAAAGAAAATGGCCTCGAGACCTTCCAATGAAGAAATATTATTAGAATGCTACCGACGGTTGTTTCCTTACATGGCTGTATCACCATTATGAACTTACATCCATGTATTTTCGTGTAAATAAAGTTGTATACGTAATAGACGAGACAGAAGAATTGGTGATGGCAGCGCATGCGCGGGAGGTATTGGGCAAAGAGGAGAGAAAAATCTTATGTATTTAAATCAAATATAAAAAAATATTTTATTTGTACAATATTTATTACAATTATAACAATACAATATTGTTTTAACTCACATATCCACAACAAGAAACATGTGTTTTTAATGTTTATTGAAATACAGATTTACTTAAACTAATTGTAAAATTAAAAAGAACAATCTTAACTAACAAAGGCCCTATCCTAACTTATTCTAATTATATCTATGTACTTATTACTAACTTATAATCTAACCTACAATTAAAATACATACAATTGTTATCTATGTCCAAAGGTGAACAATAACGCGTACGTACTTGCACTCAGCTGGTCGTGGCAGAGAGAGAGAAAGATCACTTCTCAATACACAGTTTTTAAACACAACTCAGCTCACAGAGAAAACAAAAAAATACACTAGCTTTACATCACTGTCCATTCATTAAAAAAACAACCGACGACAGAACATATGATTTTTCTCTCCCTCTCTGCCCGATACCTCCCGCGCATGCGCTGCCATCACCAATTCTTCTGTCTCGTCTATTACATAAATATCAATAAAAAATTGTTATAAAATAAACCTTTTGTTCCATGATGTGTAGGCTGAGATTAGTGATATCAGCATTATTATAATGTCCTTAATGATTTTTTACTTATTTTAATTTTTTTAAATAAAACTTTTTAGTTTACTGTTCAAAATTTAGTTATTAAAAAGATTCCATTTCATATTTTTGGCTTATTTACTCTGTTGGCATCTTTTCCTCTATCAAAATCCCTTCTCTAGTTATTACCTAAAAGAACAAAGCCTAAACGAAGATAGCTCAAATATTCATAACTACGCATGAATCTACAGGAAAAAAAAGAACTACCAAAGGAATGGAAACCGAAGGTTGTTACCAAAGATTGGATGAAGACGATATCCATGTCCTCACGGATATCGGACAACCCGCTGATGCAGACATGGTCTGGGTATACCTTCATGACGGAGAACGAGAACGCCAGGATCGAACGGAGTTATCAGGAGGAAATGGCCGACTCCAAAGTGGACAGGATCGTATATCGCAAATTCATCAAGAAGTTGAGTAAGTTAACACTTTTCTCAATAATATAAGTAAATACCTGAGTATATTTTTCCATAATCCATATTTCAGAAAATTTTTGTTATCAACTTAAATGTATACACCAATATTTATTTCGATTTCCACATTGTCTCTTTTTTCTGTAGTTTCCTACATTTTGAGGAATTCCTGGGTTTGTAATTATGTTGTAGTGGGCGTTCTATGAATTTTATAATGTGCGGGGGCACGCTTATAAAATCAGCTTACAGCATTGCTCTTGAAATGTCTTTAAACTAAACCTAAAAACTTAATACCTAAAAATGTGTCCGGGCACATCGTTTCTGAACTTTTATTGGCTGATGGTTTGTTGCCAATGCACCGGAGGGGGCGCTGGTGTAAGGGTTCTGAACAGTGGATTTGTTTGTTGCTGTAGAGAGTCGACAAACATTATATGCCTTCGTTTGATGAAGTTCGGAGAGCTCGTGCAGTTGGTCCGGCTTCATCTTCTTTAGCTATGGTGGCCGCAAAATCTTCCGCAACGCAGTATCTTGGAAGCATTGTAGATGGCGCTGTGTCCCTTCTCTGGGATGGGTGAAGAGCGGAACACCATACAGGAGTGCTGGTCTTAATATAATTTTGTAAATTTGGAGTTTGAGCCTTAGTGGGAGTACGGATAATGATAAGAGGTGGCGTAGTCGGTATGATCTGAGACGAACTCGTTTGGTTTTCATGTAGCAATGACCCAACAATTTGATGTGGTGATCCAATTTTATGCCCAGATATACAGAGTTAGAAGGGCTTAGTACGGTATTTGCCACTTGGAGTGTGCGAGGTAGTATTGTTTTCTTCCCTTTCTCTAGTACGAACACAACGCAATCTGTTTTTGCCGGGTTTACCTGGATGTTGAGGTGGTGTAGTTTTTCATCTCCTGGCATGTTTTCTCCACGCGCTTAAGGGCATGTTTGGCGCTAGCGCTGATAGTATAAATTTCGTCTGCGAAAGCAGCAATTGTTGCAATGGTGTAGTCTTGCCCAACATGTCTGGTTTTAGTAGCGGGAACAGAATGGCGTGTTTCCAGATTGCAGGGAAGCATCTCATTCGCAAGCACGAGTTGTACAGGTTCGTGAGATGTGCTATGCCTTTTCTGGGGAGTTGCTTTAGCAAGGCCGTTTGGACTTCCTCGTGGCCGGGTGCGCGGTTTCCGTTTGACCTCCTCAGAATAGCATTAGTAGATTGCATCTGCGGTAGTTTACCGTGCACTTCTGATCTGTATTTATTCTACTCGGCATCCTGGTTCCTAAACTTCTTCTTCGCTAGTTGTTCCCTTCGGCCGTGGATGGAATATTGCACTGGACGATGGTTAGACGATTGAAATCCTTAAGCGGTGCATTCTGTATTCCTGTGCGGTTGTCTCGTCAGGAGGTCTAAAGTTGAAGTGGCTGTGAAATTCACCAACTAACCAATGGTCTGATTTAGCCCTACAGGTTTCCTTGATCCGTTAGGGCTTCTGTAGAAGACCATGATGAGCGTGGGCTGTTTCATGAGGATTTGTATTGTGACGTGGCTGAGTTTACTTAAAACCCCAGAAAGCGAAGGTGCTATTTCACTTTTGAAACAGTTACTTAAAACGGGAAGAGGAGATTTAAGATAGTTGATGGGGCGAGGTATGTTTGTGAATGAAAACTGATCTCTTACACAGAGTAAAAATATTCGCTGGTTCAGGTTTAAAAATAAAACTGGGTTATCATTTTTACGCTACCCAGACTGTCTACAATCTATTATATTCGGGAATCAATTGATTTTTTATTATGAATCTAGTTGTTATTGTTTATGCAATGCTTATTCAACTCTGTCTTTTTCTAGAGGTGGAGCAGGTCGAGCAAAGGATGGCCAACGCCGGACCTTACTGGTTCCAAGATCTCTCACCGCAGCAGGTAGGTCTGTCGGAAAAAAAATCTTCAGAACCTTCGGTAAAGTTGTTTCTCTAAATGTTTGCCAACAAGCGTGGGGATGGGTTATTTGGATTGGCTGGTATAAATTGGTTTTAATGTACGGTCGACCCTTTGAGTATTACTTTTAAGGCACAAATCAAAGGGTGCTTGTGCTGCTTCCTCACGTTTGTGTTCAGTTGCCATTGTTTTAGAACTGTAAAGAGATAAATATTTGTGCTCTTTGTGTGTTAATTAATTTAAAAAAAGTTAGTATAATTTTTTTCGCTATATATAGTAAAGCGTAAGTAGCCGAGGATGCTATAATTACCTTATACTTAAAGCTTTAAGAATAAATTTAATTGTTTTTATTTATTATTAAATTTTATCTATGGTTATAGAATGACATCTACATGACGGATGAACCGTATTTGAAACATGCGTGTTCAGAAAAATTCTTTTGCGTATGGCTAAGCGAAAGTAGTTGATGGTTAAGATAAAATATACACTACATCATTTTCACATTAATATCCAACATTCTTCTAAGTTCGGGTCAAATCGGACGAACCTTTTTGAAATATGTATAGGCTTGCTGAGTAAAATACGTTTCTTGGCTTTTGTACATTTCGACTGTTGATGAGCCAGTAAACCAACTTTGGACCAGTTTGAGAGTTGCAGCAGTGTATATAGAGCTACGGAGCGGCGAACTACACAACCTCACAGCAAATTATCGTCCTCTGACCACTTGTTTTTATTTTAACTCTTTTGTTTATTTAATGTATATGTTTTCAATCGTTGTTAGCTCAACCAAATAAATGTTTATATCCGACCCACCACGTTCTTTTTTAAAGCTTTAGACATCTTTAATTTGAGGTGGCTTTAACAATGTTTACTCAAGCGTAATCGAATATAGAGGATACTAAAATATTCCGAACTCACTGAACTTAAGAAAGTTTAGTTAATAAAAAATGTTTACAATTAATAAAACTTAACAATCATTAATGATCTATTACGGCTAAACTCCGACATAACTGGAAGGGCGGGGGTTGGGGGTTGGTTTAGTGTTGTTTAAAGGCGTAAAAAATTTCGTTTTACAACATCACCAACGCCTATGGATAGTTATAATTATAAGGCTACTAACACACATTCACACGCGCATATATACATGATTAATACGTAAAAATCAAAGAAAGAGCTGTAATTTAGAAAGGAGACGATGCGCTATTAAAAGTTCAAAGTTCAAACACCCATTTGACTTAAGCTTTCTGATCTGTTAAAGCTTCAGAGAAATTTGGAGTAGTCCTATTCTGTTTATTATTAGTAGTGAGGATATTTTTCAAAAATATATTTAATCGTAAGAATGTACGACAATATTGGCACTTTAGAGGTGATAGTTTTCTGATCAAGTAAGAGTGTGTGAGGACAATATGGCCTATACTCAAGCGGATTAGAGCAACCTCCATGCGGCCACTGCGTCGAACATGGTTTTACTACTCTATTGATTTATTTTAATTTACTCGAAGAAATTTTATCCATCGTGGCCTGCGATTATTCCGATATTTTTATTTTAAGTGGCCTAATGAATTTTGTTGGGGTAAGAGCGACAGTGCCTCGCCCAGGGAGCGTGAGTGCTACTCTGGCAGCTTTTTCTGCGAGCTCGTTGCCAAGCTCGTGTTAGGTTACTTGCTCGTAGTTTGTGGTTGGATTGTGTAAGTAAACTTTTGGAAACTAATAAAGCAATTGAGGGTTTATCTTTAGGAACACCTTAAAAATTATTTAAAGCTATGAAGTAATGGATTAAAATAATAATAATGTAATGAGAGTTGTCAATTAGCTCATCTTGATTCTCTTCCTCACAAATTAGATCAACAAGACAGTCAGTAGCCAAACATTCACAGAACTTCAACATTTCACTCAATTTAGGCATGTTGTAATTAATTAATTTAATTAAAACTTAGAAGATAGCAATAACATGAAGTTGTGAAAGAAAAGGTTATAAAACAAGTTGTTCAGAAAATCCGCTAGCAACTCTTTTGCACTTAACATTTACTATGACTTTAAATAGGGCTGCTCACATGAATAACCCTACTGTATCTTCTCTTTTTCTATTGTATTCATATTGTTTAAATTTAACTCGTATTTTATAACTATAATCACGCTAAATATTAAATATATTTTCTGGTCCTCAGCTAATAATTGTAGGTTTTAGACCACATCGCCATTAGTTAATTTCCCTATGAACTTTACAATTCACAATTTCCTCAGATGAACCTCATTGATCACTTGGAAGTCGCTTTGCAAACCGATCGCAAGGAGAACCACAGCGGAAGGGCGCAGCAGTTCTTGTATGACCTCGGGATATGGCCGGAAGTGCCGCCGAAACTGGTCGCGAAGTGCGTCAAGAATTCAGGAGCCAACGTCATCAACTTCTTCTTTCTCATCCACAAAGAAGTGGTCGACATAGAAACCCCGGAATACGAGAAGAAATTCGCTGAAGCTAAGAGTAAGTTTCAAATAATAAGTAGGTATTAAGGAATGACGTTAACGGTTAAAAATCAAGTATATGATTGTAACTTAAATTACTTAGATAGGTAAAAGTAAGATAAATAAAAGATAATAATTAGGTAACTACATCTATCCAATAATCTATTACTGAGTAGTCCAATTTACAAAGCCTCAAGAGACATAATTAAAAACTTGAACAAGGTTGCAGGCCAAATAATAATTATATACTTTAAATTTTAAACTATAACGTATCAATAAGGTTAGTTTGTAAGGTAAGATTATTAATAAAACCTAAAATAGTAATATTTCTTTATATCGGCCAAGTATTTGTAGTATATAAAATAAATAAGGAAAGTATAAAGACAAAATATTCTAATCGTTTATCAATTAATACAAAATATATATTTATAATTTTTTTCACCCCGGCTCTTGCCTAAAGAGAGAGAGATATAAATACTTTATTTATCTATGCTGCCTAAATACATTAGGTTGCTATCTTACACAGCATACTTATCAATCCGTAATCGGACATATATAAATTACACATACATGGCATAATAAAAAAAAAAAAGGGATACAATAATAAGATATAATAAACAATTTTTCCCCCCCTACAGTCTCCTTTTACAATCCATTTCGGTCTGTACAACAAATACAAATGTTTCATTCATTCCTATTTTTCTTTCTCATTTCTGCTCCTCCAATTTCACCCTTTCACAATTTTTCAATTCACCCGATCAACAAATTCGCTCTCCGGAATTCACCCTCCTAGATCCTCTTCAGTGACCCGCTAAGCAAATTCAATGTTAGACGGTAATGTGAGATCAGACCATCATTCATAGTAACAGCAGTAGACCAGTTTACCAAGAACAAACAAATAGATACATTTTACGAGAATAAGACTAACACATAGATTAAAAGGAAAATATAATAAAAAACCGGTTACAGGAAACACTTGAATGGATAAATAAGTTTAAAAAATAAAAGGGAATGGTCGAATCTTCGCCCACAATTAACTTTTGAATTACTGGACTAATTTACGTGATGTTTTTTTCAAAATGTTCCGTGTCGCTATGGGAAGGTTTTTAAGATAATTAAATCTCCGTATTCTCTGGTAAATAAAAAGTTATGAACAAAATTAAGCGTTTTTAGTTTGTAACTCAGAAAGTATAAGCTTTCACTATTATTATATACCAATCCATCAGTCTCTTTCCGTAGAATAAGAAATAAAATATTACTGATTCCATTAAGCTATATTATATTTACAAAAAATTATAAAAGCATAATGTGGCTCAGGGTGAAGTAGGTCGACATTTTTTTTTAGAAAAAAAGCCAATTATATTCGTTTTTAGCTTCGTCTCAAAGTAATTTTTGAGGATTTTTTTACTTCCAGTGACAGTTATTCATATAATGGTTCATAACTCTTCTGCATATTATCTAATTCCTACGGAAACATAACTATTGGGAAGCTAAATGTCTGCACTTTTAATCTACATTAACAAAATATTAGATTTAACACCCCCATAAGGGCGAAATTTTGGTTTAAAATTAAGAAAAAAAATTCAAACGTTGGTTATATCTTTGGTTCTGATTGGTTTAATTAGATCTGGTTTAAGCCCTTTGGTGCAGTTTAGCTC
The DNA here is from genome assembly GCF_000696795.3 of Halyomorpha halys. NCBI lineage: Eukaryota > Metazoa > Arthropoda > Insecta > Hemiptera > Pentatomidae > Halyomorpha > Halyomorpha halys. The sequence continues at coordinate 459,172 of NW_027109243.1, read as the reverse complement.
TAAACCACTACTAAAATTAAGCCGTTTTGAAGTTAATTCCATTTTTAGAAAAAAAAATCAAAGTTGTAGCAATCATATTCTAAGGCGAAAATTTTGGACTAAAAAATTGTTGATCTGAATTTTTTCAATTTAGTACTAATATTGAAGCACAGTGAGTGTTGTTCAAAAACTATTTAAGTTACTTAAACATAATAATAATAAACGTAAACGTTTAATGTTATCTAAATATAATATTTAATTACAAACTATCAATTGTGTTTATTAAATCCATATAGATCCTTAAATATAGCAATAGGAAAGCATTAACGCATTAGCTATTGCTACATAAATCACTACATTATTTTAACTGGTACAAGTTTGTAACTAACTGGAATAAATTTGGTTATATTAAATTATAAATTTCAAGGAAGGGGCTTCAGAGTAATTTTGTTTTATACAATAAGCTCTCGAGGACCTCTTAAGTTGGAGAACCCTCTTCTATTCCTTCCGTATGTATTTACAAACGTAATTTCCTTGACACGCCTACATTTCAAAAACAGTTGTCCTTGAATTTTATTTTTAAAAAACTCAAATCATTAACCTTCAAATGTAGGTCCAAAAACGTCCAACTCGATTTTTTTTCACTGAATTGATTAATATTTTGAAGAAAGAGCTATTGGTTTGTATATATGATGGCCACTTTATTCTCCTTTTGACATTTTTCCTATTTATTCATTTTATTCCCAGAGGTCAAATAAATAATCAGCAATCAGATCTGTCGTAACATTACAAATGACATGACGTATATGAGGAAAAGCATCCAGAAATATTTCTTCTGCCTAGTCTGGGAACAATTAATTCTGTAATGATCTCATCTGAGAGGGAGAGGGAGAGAGAGGGAG
>NW_027109243.1:454869-458153 GCF_000696795.3 Halyomorpha halys | reverse complement strand
AGAGAGAGAGAGAGAGAGAGAGAGAGAGAGAGAGAGAGAGAGAGAGAGGAGAGGGAGAGAAGGAGAGAGAGAGACGTTGTGTTTGTAATTATGTAAGAATAATTACAAACATAAGTCATTTTGGTCTTCACTGTTGTTTAAGTTTGTTAACCTACAACACCTACTTGACAAACGCTCCGAACTTTCAATTTACTACAAAAGAACTCGTTTATACACTATGATAATCAGACCATTTTGGACATTTGGCTTTGGTGCTCCACCAAACCATCAAATTCCTCCCGTATCCAATCCTTACAGTCCAAAATTCTCCGTAAAAGTCTTAATACACCTTATTATGTCACAAATAAACTAATCCATAAAGAACTCAACATCCTATTCGTTGCAGATTTGACCCGTAATATGTACCTAGAGTTTTTTATTCTAGAATCCTTACCCAACCAAACCCATTAGTTCTCAATCCCTCAACCTTAACAATTCCTGATAATCCTCCGAGACGCCTCAAATAAACTGGCCACGGGATCTAATTTAAAACAATGATTAAAGTACCACCATTGGGTAGTTTCTTCCTAAGATTATCAGGTGTTCTGAAACATTTACCACATTTACTTATTGTATTTTTTTAAATTCATATTTATGGTATTCATATTCCTATTGTTGTATTATGTGTTGGTTTTGTTTGAAATAATAAAATTAATAGAAGGGTGAGAAAAAAAAAATATGCGGTAATAGATTTAAATAAATAAAAAATATTCATAAAAAAAAATTATTTTGTTATTTTGATTAAAACATTTTATGCCAGACAATTGGTACTCAAAATTTCTTTGTAATTATTCTTAGAGGACTAAAATTCCCAGGATAAAGTTACTTTTTATGTCATTTCAAAATAAAAAACTTCTTAAAGAGGACGATAAATTTTGAAATGCAAATGTGCCAGTAGTCTAGCCATTGCGTTTACACATGAAATGTTTAATATTTTACACTTTTACGTTTTTGAGGGCACTAGTGTGAGATATTCGCGGACTTCCACAAGATTTTGATTTATTGAATTTGTCTCTCATTAAATCGCCCACTCTGTTTTGCTTCTATTTTCATGTTTGGCCATTGGCAACTGATATATTTCAATCTATATATCAAAATATCTTCTGAACGTAAATTAAGAAACATTTTAATTTCTTTAAATGTAAGAAAATAATACCTTTTCGGGATGAATTGAAAATTAAAGTTGATTTAGAATAATTTCATATCATGCATTCCGTCTTATGTCAGCGGTTAATCAAATATTAAAGTAGTTGTTAAATCATAGCATAATTATATTATGACTGTCTGAATAGAATTTTATTAATTTAAAATAATTGTTCAATTAACATAAAAAAGATCAGAAGAACAAATTTCCCCTATACATCTGTGCAAATCAGTTGTACTATATAATTAAGAATAGTTATTTACTAATAAAACTGTGTTTGTAATAAGAAGGAAATAGAAAACAGAGGTATATTTAAGAAAGATAAATTTTAAATCAAATTATATAATAAACTCTTCGTTAAAAGTAAATTATAAGGAGGAGCTATATTCATAATAAATGATTGTATTTTATACAGCCTCGGTAGCGCAGTAGGCAGCGCGTAAGTCTCATAATCTTAAGGTCGTGAGTTCGATCCTCACCCGGGGCACTATTTTTTTTCACTTTATTTTATTTATATGGATAATATTTTTAGAACTTTTTAGTTTCAGTTGGTGAATTTATAGTTTACAATAGTAATAATAGCTTTCGTCAGTACTAAGAACAAAAAAAAGAAGATAACAACCAAAGAATAAATGGGTATATAAAATAATTAGAAAACAGCGAACATTATGGATACATAAATAGTGTTGACAGACATGAATAGTTTAAGTATTATAAGAAGATAAAGGCTGTATGAGAAGAGTAATATTAAAATTAAACCACAAGAGAGAACAATTAATAAAACACATATGAAAATCTTGTTAGTAAATATAAGTACGTAAAATAATGAAACAAGCTGGAAATAAAACGTATAGAAAGGTAATTAAATAGGTAAGTTAAATAACATTATTAAGGAAATATATACATATATATATAAAAGGGGTATATATATAAAAGAGAATGGTTGAATCTTTGTCTACAATAAACTTTTAAATTAGTGGTCCAATTGCTGAACGAAAAACGTACTGTTTTTTTTCAAAATGTTCCCTTTTTTTTTTTCCTAACCTCCTTTATTATTATATTTAGTTAAGACATACATACATAATAAATAAATGTCCCCTTTTTCCCAGGGGAAGGTTTAAAGGTAATGAAATATCCGAATTCTCAAGTAGAAAAAATGTTATGAACAAAATTAAGCGTTTTTGGTTTGTAGATCAGAAAGTATAAGCTTCTTTCACTGCTATTGAACACCAACCGATTCGTTTCTTTCCAAGGAATAAGAAAAAAAAAAAATTAGTGATAATATTATGCTATATTATGTTTACGAAAAATATAAAAACATAATGAATGGAATATGGTCCTGATGCGGTCAAATAAAACTGAAATATTAATCACTATTTTAATTGAGCCAACGTTTCGCCCCACATAGCAGGGCTTCGTCAGGGCTAAAAAAGATACAAACACTTGACATAGTTACAAAGAAAAAAAACAGTGGAAAATAACAGTGAAACGTAATATTTAATAAGAAAAATTAAAGGTTATAAGCAATAAATGAAGACGGTTATAGTAACAGAAAGATAAAGATAAAATAAGAGAAGAAATATTAAAGAAAGTCCAAATTAAGAGAAGAAAAGGGAAAAGAATAAAATCAAATGAAAATGAATGAGACAGAATTCTAAATTAAGAGAAGAAAAGGGAAAAGAATAAAATCAAATGAAAATGAATGAGACAGAATTCTGTCATCAGAATTCTGTCCTCTCCTATTTTATCTTTTTCTATCTGTTACTATTACCGTCTTCATTTATTGTTTATAACCTTTATTTTTTCTTATTAAATTTTACGTTTCACGATATACCCCTGTTATTTTCCATTATGTTTTTTTTTCTTTGTAACTATGTCAAGTGTTTGTATCAGATAGAAAAAGATAAAATAGGAGAGGACAGAATTCTGTCTCATTCATTTTCATTTGATTTTATTATTTTCCCTTTTCTTCTCTTAATTTGTACTTTCTTTGATATTTCTTCTCTTATTTTATCTTTATCTTTCTGTTACTATAACCGTCTTCATTTATTGTTTATAACCTTTGATTTTTCTTATTAAATTTTACGTTTCACTGTATACC
>NW_027109243.1:452099-452872 GCF_000696795.3 Halyomorpha halys | reverse complement strand
TTTTCAGGCGCCTCGGAGGATTGCCAGGAATGGAAGAGGAAGCAAGGTAAGAAACGAGTGGGTTTGGGTGGTTAGGGAGTTTATTATGGAAGGAATGATATCGGGTTCAGGCTAGATCGGTAAGGAACCAATATAAATTAAATGATTAAATACGTGTATCATTAAAAATGACTTCTGGTAAAAATTAGAATTTAATTTAGATAGAATTAAAAGAACAGCGTTTAATTAGTTTCTGTAATATGTAAATGAGGAATTTTCATTTCGGTATTGGTTATTGTTTGCGAAGTAATGAATTTTCTTGATGCGGACGAATATGTTTTAAAGTGATCCTAACTGACAGGAAGAGAACGAATGAGTCCCAATTAGCATTCCCAGTAAATTGGCCGACTTTGAGTACTGCAGCCGCATTGACAACATTGTTCTTAAGTTCTCGTTTTAGGACAAAGATTAAAAAATGAATTTACCTGGCCCACTTCGCGACGTCAGTCGGTACAAATTGTAAAATGGGTCGGTACAAAGAATAAATGGGTATATAAAATAATTGGAAAACAGCGAACATTATGGATACATAAATAGTGTTGACAGACATGAATAGTTTAAGTATTATAAGAAGATAAAGGCTGTATGAGAAGATTAATATCAAAATTAAACCACAAGAGAGATCAATTAATAAAACATATATGAAAATCTAGTTAGTAAATATAAGTACGTAAAATAATGAAACAAGCTGGAAATAAAACGTATAGAAAGGTAATTAAATAGGTAAGTTAAAT
>NW_027109243.1:445186-451559 GCF_000696795.3 Halyomorpha halys | reverse complement strand
TTTATGTATGATTTTATTTGTGACAAAGTAAGGAGCATTGAGGATTTTACGAAGGATTTTGGATTGTAAGGATTAAATACGAGAGGAATTCGAAGTTTAGTGGAGTCCCAAAGCTCAACTCCATATGTCCAGATTGGCCTTATTACAGTCATGTAGATCAGTCTTTTGTAATGTTTTTTCACGATTATTGTACACCAATCGATTAGTATCTTTCCGAAGAATAAGAAAAACATATTACTGATTCTATTACCCCATATTATATTTACGAAAATTATAAAAACATAATGTGGCTCTGGATAAAGGTCAATTGATTTTTTTTTTTAGAAAAAAAGGATTTCATATTCGTTTTTTGTGCCGCCTCAAACCACTTAATATCATTTTTCAAATAAATTATAAAGTAGAAATTTTTCAACTTTGGAGGATTTTCTTTTGCTTTCAGTGACTATCGTTCATAAGCTCCTCTTCATTTTATCAAATTCCCACGTTAATAGAACCGCTGGAGAGCTTAATTTCAGCCTATATCAACTAAATGTATACTTAATTATAATGCCCAATTACGGGTTTCGAATGAAGAAAAGATATGTCCGGTTCTAATTAGTTTGATTAGATCCGTTTTGTGCTATCATAGGTCAGCCGGTCTGAAAAACAGGTTCTGTTTCGTTCCTTATCGCATATATTATAATTTATGTTACTTTAATTCATAATAATAAAGTATACGTACATGTTAAATTTAACTAAATACAATAATATAAATTAAACTATCAATTGTGTTCATTCAATCTATATACATGCTTAAATATCCCAAATTGAAGTGAGCTATTTGTATTTAAAACTATTCATATTTGATGTAGTCTATACATGAGAATATGATAGATGTTAAAATTAAATAATAAGAAACAATCAGCTAAATGGGACCAGTACTATGATAGTACGATGTACAGCGTAGTAAGTAGTACTATGATGATATAACTCAGTTGTGCTTAGTACTATCATCAGACAGCCCTGACGAAGCCCTGCTAAGTTGGACGAAACGTTGGTTATCAATAGTTTTCTTTTACTATTTTGATACCTTAATTGACAGTCGTTCAGACTATCTTTCTCCAATCTAATTTATATTTAATTTTTCATAAATTAGAAGATTCTGATAATTATTCTTATTATCATACACATATTATAATACATATATCTCTTTCTTGTATTATTTTTCAGTTTTCATCATATTTTTATATCTCTTTCCTGTATATGTGACATATTTGAAATAGAAATAAAACCGTTAACGGTCGCCTCTCCCCCACTTCTGTACACTTGTTTTGTTTCTTTACTCATTTATTATTATTAATTTTATTTTTTATTTATTCTTTCTCGACCTTTATTTAATCTCAACTTACTTCTTTTTTTTCTCACGTTTTTTAGTGTGTTAAATTTTGTTTTCTCAAATCTATTTTTCTGTTTTTACTAGTTATTGCCTCTCCTGTACTTTTTAACCTTATAGTTTACGTATTTTTTTTATCATTGTTTATTTTGTATTAATCTTCTGTTCTTTTATTTGTATATAATTTTCTTTTCATTTATTTTATATAATTTTAACCCTACCTTAATTTGCCGTTTTGTATATTATTATCTTACAATGCCAACATTTTCTTAGTTTTTTTTTGTATCTTTTTAGCCCTGGTGAAGCTCTACACAGTGGGGCAAAACGTAGGAAAATAAATATTTGTAAACTATTTCTCTTTTGACCGCAACCCTGACCATCTTCTTCATAATTTTATTCAATGTTAAAGTACTCGGGTTTTCCAATATTTATTTCTATGATTGTTAATTTTCTGAAGGAATTTTAAACAAAATAAAATAATAAATTACGTCTAAAATCAGTAAGGAAAAAGAAATATTGGCAGAATATTTATCTGATTGTGAATGTAGTAATTAATTAGGCCTTAGCAATATTCCTCTTTATATTGGAAGATGTTTCTAACAATATTCGCTGAAGAAATATTAATTATTCGAAAATCATTTAATTTATTTAACAAAAAAGAGAATAATAACTTTGCGTTTTTAATAATTCTTTTCATCATTTTTGTAGATTTTATTTTTTATTTAACTTCAGAGAGCGAAGAAAAAAAAAAATTAAAAATTTAAATATAAAGACGAATTTGTTTTATATAGTTTCAAAAATTTCGCTGATAAATATACGATTCTTATCAAGTAGATCATATCATTAATACAAAGAGTGCAAAAAAAATGACGGCATTTTGTGAATGGCGATACTAAAAATTACTGAACTGTAATATACTTTTGAAAAGACTATTTGCTGAGTTAATTGTATATTAAATATCTAGTGAAGGTTTAAACAGGTAGTTTGAATTAATTATTTATAATTATTTTGATTTTCATTAGTAGCAATATAAAAAAAAACATTGTTTACAGGACCTGTACTCGCTACTGAGCACATTTATTTAAAGATAATTAAACTTTATCTTTCTTACATTTATTATTATTTCACCAAAAGTAAGAATTTGCATGTCTAACATGTTCATTCAGGCATGTCTAACGGTAAAGTGTAATTGTCATTACTTATTAGAGGCATTCATGATCTTTAGTTTAACATGTTAAAGCGTGTTAAATAGAAAAGGTTATATAACATACAATAGGGGTATTCATGATCTTTGGTTTAACATGTTAAATGGAAAAACTTATGTTAAACCGAAAAAAATTGCCTTCTTTTACCGTGGTGGTACTTGGTCTGTTAAATGGAGAATGATGTCACACAATAGACCAGTTGAGATCGCCGCCATTTTTGTTGTGACAGCTCAGTTCTTTCGTGTGTTTGTGTTATTCAAATCCCTGTTATTAAACCACAATGAATAAAACACATATGAAAATCTAGTTAGTAAATATAAGTACGTAAAAAAACCGTAAAAAAAACAATGTAATTTCATTCTAATATCTGAAAATTTGTAAACGCTCACCAGATAAAAATCTCACTATATGAACCATGTAATTATTCTTAGGGGACATATGACCCAGAATAAAGTTATTTTTTCATTTCATTTCATAAGCTAAACTTTCACACAAATTCCACTTTTCACTCACTCTAGGCATGTTGTAATTAATTATTTAAATCAAAACTGAAGTAAACAATAACGTGAGGGTCTGGAAGGAAGGTTATAAACATAAAGGCTTATACAACAAGTTGCTGAGAAAATCCGCTAGGGGCTCTTATGCATTTAACGTTTAACATGACTTCAAATAGGGCTGCTCACAATCTTATGGTTATAACATATAACATGGTAAAACATTTAACATTTAACACAACATCATGAATACCCCTAATATGGTTGAGAGTCTGTTACTAGGTCTGTTAAATGCAGAATGACGTCACGCAACAGACCAGCTGAGCTCGTCACCACTTTGTTGTGTTTGGTTACTTGCTCGTAGTTTGCGCTTTGATTGTCTTGTAGTATTGTTTTGGATGTTTTTACAAGACAATCAGTAGCCAAACTATCTCACTTCTACTTTTCACTCAATTTATACTTGTAATAAATTACTGTAATCAAAACTTAGAAGTAAACAATAATAAGAAGTTTTGGAAGAAAAGGTTATAAAACAAGTTGCTCAGAAAATCCGCTAGGAGCTCGTTTTTTTTTTTTAGGAGCATTTAGCATTTAACATGACTTTAAATAGGGTTGCTCACAATCCTATACTTATAACATTTAACATGATGAAACATTTTACATTTAACACTATGTCATCAATGTCCCTATTGTAGTCAAATGTACTTTCAATTAATAATAACAGTAAAATGTAATTGTGATTAGTAATCACGGTAAAATGTAATTGCGATTAATTAAAGTAAAATGTAATTGCGACTAGTAATACAATTATATGTAATTGCGATTACTAATTACAGTAAAGTATAATTTCAATTAATAATTACAGTAAAATGTAATTGCAATTACTAATCATATTAACATGTAATGGGAATTATAATTAAAATAAAATGTACTTGCGATTACTAATTAAAATCAAATGCACTTACGATTACTAATTATAATTAAATGTAATTGCGATTACTTCATTACGATGTAGAAATTACTAATAAAAATTGTAATTTCATTTTATTGTTTCAAATTACAGTAATTAAAAAGAGATTCTAATTGTAATTACTATTTTCCCAACTCTGAATAATATCATACAATTTTATTATGGTGCTTGCATTATGATAAATTTCTGAAATAACCTACCCACTAAACATTCATATTTTTATATCAATCACCTTACAATATTTAACACACCAACCTATTTATTATCAGTTTTATTAATAAAACATACCGAATATAGTAGTTGTTATTGTATTGCATGATATACGAATATACTGACACGAACTAACCTTACGGTAGAGAAGTTATTCCTGCCCGTGACACTGGTTAACTGAACAAACAGTAGCGACTGGATTCCATGGCTAAATTGAGGATAAAAAAACACCATTGTAAAGCGAGGACAACAACAATATTATTTAACGTCACTGATAAATATTTCTTACCTAATAATAAGTTCATTTATTCTTATTTTATTTAATATTATAATATACTATTTATTCATACAATATATTATTTTTTTGAATGTAATATTGTCCATGTACACGTCTACGTAGTGATAAGCCTTTAACATAGTTTAAAATTAATTATTTAATTACTAATAAATATTCCTTTTTTTTTTTGCGTTTAAGGATTCTTGCGATTAAGGAAATACTTATATTTATGATTATAACGATAAGTGTTATTATAAGGATAAATTAACATAAAATGTAATCAAAGAGTTTTGATTATAACATATTTATGAATATTTCACAGGTAGACTTTAACAAAGGTTCCCTTTAAAAACCTTCCTTTAGTTTGTTTTTTAAAAAAGAAAAATCATTTCATAAACTCCCCGTTATCCTTTCCCTTAATAATGAAGCAATATTTACTAAGGAATCCATATAAGTAAAATGAGCATTTATAAAAACAAAATTTTGTTACGGTTTAATTTTTGATTTATGTATTGAAATTCACAACTGTAAAAAAAATAAATATAAAAAAATACATAAAGGTGATAAATGTTCCAGAACACATGATAATTTTGGGAATGAACCACCCAATGGTGGTACTTCAATCATAGCTTCAAATTTGAAGATCCCATGACCATCTTCTTTTCAGACACCTTGGAGGATTATCAGGAATTATTAAGGATGAGAGATTAAGGACTTGTGGATTTGGGTGGGTAAGGATTTTGGAATGGAAGGAGGTGTATCTATTTCGGGCCAAATCTGCAACGAATGGGATGTTAAGGTCTCTATATGAGGTAGAGCCCCAAAGCTCAATTCCGAATCCACAAATAGATCTGATTACCATAAGAGTTTTTGTAGTAAATGGAAAGTTTAGGTCATTTGTCAAGTGGATGTAGTAGTAATCAAAATCTACGAGCAGTTTCTTTTCGTTACAGTATAGTATGGAGATTCCAAGTCTGTTGTCAAGATGGAGTCTCAATTAGCAAGTCTGTTCAACAGGCTTTAGTGGGATATTATAAAAAGATACAGTAGGGCAGGAGAATAGAGGTTTACGACGGGGAATAAAGGTGATCTCATGGGATTTGTTGGGAAAGAAAGATTTAAGAAAAGAAGATTAGGCAACTAGAAGCTGAGGAATGTAAAGAAAAAGTAGGTGAATTGAAGGAGCCTTAAAGGTGGCTTCCAAAGCTTCCGCTCCAACCGTTTCACGCCAAATGCAAGATTTGAAATCCTGCAGGGATTTCTTTTTTTGGAATGAGGCATAGAGGCTAGAATGGAGATAAAGAAAGAAAGGAGATTAGAATTTCATCAATCCTAAAATCCATCGTGCTAAGCCAAATTCTGATCACTCCAACTGACACTAGGTTCGCAGAACTGATTGACTGCTCAGTTTTCAGCGTGTAATATTCTATGGCACCCAGGTTCCATCTTGCATGCCACAACGGATAATTTAATTTTAAAAACTGAGATCCCTAAACCCGACTTCATTTAAAAAATGTGTCAATCCGCCAGCCTGTATACTTCTGTCTGATCCTCTATACTACTGTCTGATTCTCTACACTACTGTTTGATCCTCTATACTACTGTTTGATCCTCTATACTACTGTCTGATCCTCTACACTACTGTGTGATCCTCTACACTACTGTCTGATCCTCTATACTACTGTTTGATCCTCTATAGTTCTGTCTGATCCTCTATAGTTCTGTCTGATCCTCTATAGTTCTGTCTGATCCTCTACACTACTGTCTGATCCTCTATACTACTGCCTGATCCTCTACCCTACTGTCTGATCCTCTACACTACTGTCTGATTCTCTACACTACTGT
>NW_027109243.1:441962-444015 GCF_000696795.3 Halyomorpha halys | reverse complement strand
TGATCCTCTATACTACTGTCTGATCCTCTATACTTCTGTCTGATCCTGAGTCTTTATTGTTTTTCGGTTTTAGGATTGCACTGCTAATTTCATCTTTATTCGGTGGTTCAATAAACACGAAAGTCACTGCACAGAACAGGAGTTTACCTTCCACGTTTGATTCCTTGGAAGCTTCTAGAACACTTCTTAAGTGACTAACCCATCTGTCACGGATTGCTTCTTTATTCGTAATTAGTGATCCATCATCTCCTCTACAAGGATTAGTTCTCGGCTTAAATTCACGGGCGTTTGAATTTTGTAGAATGCTCTAGTGTCTACCTGGCTTTTCAGGTTTTTATTTTTTCCAAGTCTTTTGATGATAGTTTACTTGATATTTTTGTCTGTCTATATATTATTTATTAATATAAACATGTTCCAACAGGACTGAAGATGCCGATCTCGCCGTACTCAATTAACGAGAGGATCCTCCTGACCTCCGTATTCCATTATCATTATCCATCGCTGTTGAAGAAGTTGGACCAGCTCCTACCACCACCGTACCAAGAACCAACAGGTAACCCAAATATCTTAAAATTTATAATGTGTATATTTGATGCATCCCTGAAACCCCAAAACAGTGCAAATGTCTGCTATTGTTGAGAAAAAATGAAAAAGCTATTAAGAGAATGATTTTAGAATACGGAAAGGTCGTTGATCGATACTGTGTAATTATATAGGTTAGAAGATATGTATAAGATAAGATATGTAAGTAGTGTCTATAAAAACTGAAAAACAATGTGATCAGCGTATTGAGCTATATGAAAGAAAATGAAAAATAGTTTATTAATAACCATGGATTTAGACAGTAGCTGAATGATAACAATGAAAGATGAATATTATATTATAATATTATATAGGTAAGAAGAAATGTATAAGATAAGATATGTATGTAGGGTTTAAAAAACTGCAATCTTATATTATACCTATCTTCTTACCTACATAATATTATATTTTATCTTTCACTGTTATCAATCTGCTACTGTCTAATTCCATGGTTATTAATCAACTATTTTTTATTTTCAATACGTTGAAAACGTTAAATAATACGTCAAACAGTATGTATATTTCCAAATTTGTTAGTCTATTATTTCTTTTTATTTTTATGTTTCTCTGAATGATGGTTGTTATCTCTTTTATTTTATAGCTCTGATGAAGACCTGAAAATCAGGTCGAAACGTCGGCAGGAATAAATAATTTTTTGTCTATTTGTGGTTTTTGTTTTGCTGAACGCAATCCCCCCCTCTCCCCCGACCATCTTCTCAGGTTATTAATCTACGGTCAGTTATCTACACCTCATTAAAACATAATAATATACAGGGAAAATAGTAATATTAAAATTAAGAATAAAAAAAATAATAGTGAATCAAATAAATAACTAAATGTAAAACATTGGAAATTATTTAAAAATTGAATTAACAGAAAAACTAAATTAAATTAAATACAAAATAAGTTTTACTATTTGTGTTCTTCATTGACGGCACCCCCAATTATCTTCTCCTCGTATAAAAAAAAAAAATTAATAAATAATTTTTTCAACCTTTTCTTTGATTCTTTATTTTTTAAAATTATGAATAAAATTAGCATATTAAAATTAAAAAGAGAAGAGACAATATCAGAAACATTCTAAACAGTAGAAAACATAATTTAAAAATATTGTGAATATCTTTATCATTTTAAAATATATTAGTATATAAGAAGATAATCAGGGTTGCGGTCAAAAGAGAAACAAAAATAGTTTACAACTATTTATTTTCCGACGTTTCACCTCACTTTGCAGGGCTTCATCAGGGCTAAAAAGAAACAAAATGATATAATGATAAGATATAATGATAAGAATAAAAATACAAAGATAAGATACAATGATAAGAATAAAAACAGGTAACAATGGCAAGAGTAAAATTTCTTTATAAAAATACGTAAAATATAAAGCTAAAAAAGTACAGGAGATGTACATAAAACAAAAACAATACGGGGAAGGGGAAAAAAAAATTATAGAGATAAAATAAACATCATG
>NW_027109243.1:438766-441607 GCF_000696795.3 Halyomorpha halys | reverse complement strand
TTATCATTGTATCTTATCTTTGTATTTTTATTCTTATCATTGTATCTTATCTTTGTATTTTTATTCTTATCATTGTATCTTAGCATTGTATTATTTTGTAGCTTTTTAGCCCTGATGAAGCCCTGCAAAGTGGGGCGAAACGTCGGAAAATAAATAGTTGTAAACTATTTTTGTTTCTTTTGTATCTTTTTAGCCCTGATGAAGCCCTACAAAGTGGGGCGAAACGTCGGAAAATAAATAGTTGTAAACTATTTTTGTTTCTCTTTTGACCGCAACCCTGACTATCTTCTTATATATCAATTTTTACGGACAACTATATATACATATATAAAATATGTTAGGTTGGTGTATATGATGAAATATCGGATTTTTGTGCATGGGACCCACTTCCATTTTTTTAAACATTTGGATCTCTCTTAAGGATTAAACAGTATAAAAATGAAGACACCCTGAAAAATTCGATATCTAAATTTATTGATTCTAAAGATCTAAATTCTTCTAAGAAAGGCATTGATATTTTAAAGTACCCCTGGGAAAAGTGTATTGAAGCGAATGAAATTTATTTTTATTAAATAAACAGCTTGTGAAAACAGATATTCAGTTTTATAGTCACAAAAAAAAAAAAAACCGACATCTCATATGCACCAACCTAATATATTAATCGATTTGAATGGATAGTGTTGTGGGGAAAGAAACCTCCTAAGAAAAAGAAACGGTATTCTTCGCCATACCTGGAGCCGCAACCGATCAACGACAAACCCTGGTACGAAGAACGAGCTGAAGAAGAACTCGAGAGAAAAGTAATAAGAAGAATAAAGAGGGAGAAGGAGCGGAAGGAGAGGCAGGAGCTTATGGAGAAGATGAAGGCGCAGGAAGTCATGCTAAAGCGCAAAAATGAAGTAAGTAAAATAACTTTATGTACTAATTATACTTGTAATATAATAAAACGACGACGACGTTACAATCTCTCAAGATCGTAAAATAAAATGAAAAATAATGAAAGGGTATATGAAAAATAATAAAAATCTTTCTCGCCTCGCCCCCGAAATCCTAGTATTGATCGATGTATGAATACTACGTTACAATCTCTCAAGGAGATCATAACACTAACAATAATTAGATCTTCTCTTCCCGCCCTGTCCCCCAAATCTCATAATTAGAGACAGTATAATCTTACCTTTGAAACATGTACTAATAAAAAGCAGTCTTATATCAAACTATATTTAAAAATTTTCATGTTTCTATGGAATTTTCATGGAAAGGACGTGTGAGGTAGTGAAAGGAATAGAGGTGTAAGTCAATACGTCGTTTTGAGAAACGAGGTCTTCTAGTAGAAGCAGTGTAGAAATATCTGCAATTCAAAATGCATTTACTTCTTTATTATAAATTTGTTAGAAATTTTTGAAGTATCATTTGAAAAAGCTTGATGGAGATGCATCACATTTCCATGAATGAAGCAAGAATTTCTTCTTTTTTTTTAACTCTTTTATTTTTTTTAACCCTCCTCTTCCGCCCTTCGTGGTAGCCTTTCTTATCTGACTTCGCAAACAGACAATTAGAGCGACTAGGTTGGTCGATGTACGACATGTCACAATCTCACAAGAGGAGATCCTAACACAAAAAAAAGGCTATCCTTCCCCGCCGGACCCGCCCCACAAAGACTCCCCAGACCACAAAGACCCCCAGGAAGCGACGGTTCTATATCACTTTTGAAATACTTTCTTAAAACGGGAAGAGGAGACTTTAAGATAGTTTAATATCGAGAAATATTTAAAAAGCGCTAGAAATTGACAAAAACGGCGTTCGAAATTCCAAGACATTAACAAATAGAGTAATTAAGAGGGTAAAAAAGCAAAAATCACAAAGATAGTGCGAAAAAAAAACTCCACCTTGGTCTGAAGTACTATTTAGGAGTGAGGTACTATCTCTATTTGGTTAATATGTTGATGTGAGATATGCTATTACCGAGCTGCATTTCTATGATAATTCCTAAATTATTGAAACATTGACTAGTTTATTATTTACTGATGTTTCAGAGAATTAAGATATTGTTTCAAAAATCTTCCAGTTTTATCCTTACAGTCATTTTTGTCTTTTTTTTTTTTTTAAATTTTCGTTCTTGAATGTTAATAACTAGCGAGGATTCCCGTCCTAAGGCAGTCAATATTCTTCTTCTTTTCTCTCTCTCACTGTCTCTTCCTTTCTCTTTTTCAACACAATCGTTATTTATTTAACCTCCATGGTAGCCTTACTTATCTGACTTTTTAAACAGATAATTATAAGCAAGTAGGTTGGTCCATGTACGACATGTCACAATCTCACAAGAGGAGATCATAACACAAAAAAAGGCCATCCTTGATTAGACTTAGTTAAAGTCTTGGAATTTCGAGCGCCGTTTTTGTTTTCAATCTCAGGTGCCTTTTAAATATTTCTTGATATTAATCTAAAATTCACTTCTTTCCGTTTTAAGCATGTATTTCAAAAGTGATATAGGACCGTCGCTTCCTGGTCTGATGATCTCCTCCTGTGAGATTGTGACGTGTCGTACATCGACCAACCCTCTCGCTATAATTGTCTGTTTGAAAAGTCAGATAATTAAGGCTACTATGGAGGACGGGAGTGGAGGATTTGTGTAATATAAAAGGAGAGAACTTTCAATGTTCTGTTCTATCTTACTTTCTCTGATATTAGTTTTACTTTTCTAAGATACTTTAGTTTATTTTTCTAGGTTAGGTTAACCTACTTAAAAAGCAAAAGAAAAGACAAAATATATAATCTGGATTATCTCTGTAGGAAGTTTGGTGAGTCAATTCTTAAAAAAATTTTCTTTCAAAATATATA
>NW_027109243.1:438032-438441 GCF_000696795.3 Halyomorpha halys | reverse complement strand
TGAATTATTAAAGAATAGTGATAAGATATACAATATTACAGATAATTTTGATTATAACAAAGTCACTGTCTATGCATTAATTAACTTATATAATTATCTCATTGAGATATATTTTCTATATATGTTTTAACTTGCATCTTAATGAAACAATAAAAAATTAATAATCTAGATAAATATCCAAAAGATAAAATTATTTGAAAGATATCTTTCAAATAAGTTATATGAGTAATTAAACTTAATATAGACTGGTCATGGAGTCTATTTTGAAATAATGAGAAATTATGATACTTATCTTAAAATAATAAATTATTTAAAGTATTTTTAAAATTAATAACACATGTAATTGTACAAAGTTGATCGCCATCTTTAACGCTCCATTTTAACTGAGTTAAAATTTACTGAATGTATT
>NW_027109243.1:434935-437637 GCF_000696795.3 Halyomorpha halys | reverse complement strand
ACGCTTTAACATAGATCATGAATACCCCTAATATACAGTTGTGAATTTCAATAAACATACAAAAAAAGGACACATTCACACCTAAATATTTTTACTGTTATGAATTATTTAGGTTACATAAAATAAATAAAACTTATTTGTTTGTTCTAACTACTTTATTAACTAAACGTAAACATGAAGGATTCATATTAAATGTTGTACAAAGTGATTTCCTTGAGCAGTGAGTTAGCCTCGGCATCTTTCTTCAACAGCACCGATTTTTCTTTGCCCAAAATCTAGCGGTACTAATTTTGTATCCATTGATAATAATATGGGTGAAATCCATCTGTAATGAGAGTTCTCCATACTGTAGTCGGCGTAATATTTAATTCTGTTCTAGCTCTTTGTACACTGCCAGATGGATTATCATCAAAATATTATAATATGGTCGCATTTCTTTCTTCATTTCGTAAAGAGGCAAAAATACCATCAGCACGTGATATTTTAGCAAATGTAGCAGTTTCTCTAAGACGTGGAAACGTGGAGCTAAAAATATATTTGAGGTGTAGATAGTTGACCGTAGATTAATGATTGGAGAAGTTTGTTAATTATCAGTTATCAATTTTTTATCATTTATGATTTATTTAATATTTTGTATAATTCTAAATTTGTTTGTATACTATTCCTTTTCATTTGTATGTTACTCTAAATGTTGTTGTTATCTCTTTTGTTCTATAGCCCGGATGAAGACCTGTAACTCAGGTCGAAACGTCGGCATAAAATAAATAAATATGGTTTTGTTTATTTATGTTATTCTTTGCTGACCGCACCCCCCGACAAACTTCTCCAATTAAAAATATATTTGTTTGGTAATATTCTATTCGAAAATCGCCTGGCATATTCACGACGAGTAGCATTAACGTTAAGATTGCAAAAACCGTGCACAAACACCATATCGGCATATTCACCATTAGTATAAATTGAAGACATAATGATGAGTACTCTGCGAAAGCCTTTTACAAACTGATAAATGTTTTTGACAGTTCCCAATGCTAATTCCAAATAGTATTAGTCCTTATGCTGCCAAATTTTTATACAGTTAGGGATAAAAGGCCATATTAGTATTCTATCTAATCCATTTCCTAAACAAAGTGTTTGCGGATATACTTTCACTTTAAACAACATTTAATATGAATCTTAATGTTTAAATTTAATTCTGGACAAACGACTAACCTGGAATCTTCATACAAGACTGAAAAGACAGGAAACTGCATGTCGATTTCGACTATTACAGCACTTACTAGACAAACGGTCTAAACTTCCAACACATTACAAAAGACTGATCTACATGACTTTAATAAGGCCAATCTGGACATATGGAGTTGAGCTTTGGGGCTCCATTAAACCTTCGAATTTCTCTCGTACCCAATCATTGCAATCCAAAATCCTTCGTAAAATCCTCAATGCTCCTTATTTTGTCACAAATAAAATCATACATAAAGACCTTAATATTCCACATGTAACCGATCTAACCCGAACCAGATATTCTTTCATTATAAGCTCCCTAGCCACCCAAACCCACTAGTATCTAACCTTTCTTCCTCTTCATTCCTGACAATTCTCCGAGGCGCCTGAAAAGAAGATGGCCACGATGGCTGCTATTGTAAAACGTCATTAGAGTGCTGCCAATGGTTAGTTTCTTCACACGCCTATAACATTCCAATTTAACTG
Source organism: Halyomorpha halys (assembly GCF_000696795.3). Lineage (NCBI taxonomy): Eukaryota > Metazoa > Arthropoda > Insecta > Hemiptera > Pentatomidae > Halyomorpha > Halyomorpha halys. The sequence goes on along the minus strand of NW_027109243.1, from coordinate 435,927 downwards.
AGATCAGATTTACTAATACATTATAATGTACAGTTATAAATAGCAATAAATAAATATTAAAAAAAAATTAATAAAGTAGTTAGAACAAATAAATAGGTTTTATTTATTTCTTATAACGTAAATGAAATGAAAATCTTAAAGTGTAAATAACTCCTAAATAAAGCGTTTGCGGACAAACCTTCAAAGGAAATTTTTTTCTTGTTTTCAGTTTTTAGTCCATATTTCAGTTTGGCCACTTAACCCTGAAACACCCAGAATAATATTGTTAATGAGTTAAAGTGAATTTAGATTGTTGGGAAATGATATTACGGCGGGTTGATGAAAGTGAGGGTCACCATTTTGTATTTAGTATAAGACACTCCAATCAGTTCACCTCCTAGAGGATGATAAAACAATAGAATTGGTATTTCAGTTTTTTAAATCAAAAGATTTGCTGACAAAAATGTAACATTGAACGGGGGGGGAATAATAATAAATAAAATACTAAATAATCAAATTAAAAACAAATATAAGAAAAATTAAATGGGGTATGAATGGCATGGATGACCAGTGATGTTTCAAAAACAAACCAACTCCAATCAGTTCTGGTTGGCTCTTTATTTCATAGATGGCAGCAATTCTAGTAGTTTCTTTTGCCAGTAGATAGCGCCCCTACTCATTTTAGCATAAAAAGTGTTCTCCCTATCTTATCCCTCTCAAAACCAAAAACCTTAGGACTGTAGACCGAACACTTAGAGCAATTGCTTATTTACCGGAGAGTCGTAGTTGGGCAATCATTTTCTAGTAAGTTATAGGGCAGCTGATCTTTAGGTAGCTTTGAGGAGCATACGTTTTAATGAAGACCCTACCGTACCACGGGTTATAGGTAGGGATGGGATATCGATATCGATATTATCGAAATATCGATATTTTGTCTCCGATATCCGATATTTTGATATCGATATCGAGTAACCGATAATATCGGAATATCGATATTCTCCTTCTATAATATC
>NW_027109243.1:429276-433775 GCF_000696795.3 Halyomorpha halys | reverse complement strand
TCAATAAAACAATTATATTTTAGTTTATATTTGTTATGGTTGTCGTGGTGTTGCTTTGTTTCATAGTTATTAAGAGTTTCTTATGTATTTAGATTAGGTATGACATAAAATATGTCTTCCTATGTCTTGCTCTGGAATTATCATTTTATAATTATCATTACTTTAATTCGTTAAATTTTCGATATCGATATTTTAGTTCCCATATAATATCGATATCGATATTGCTATCCGATATCGATATCGATATCAATATCGATATTTTTCTTTCGATATCCCATCCCTACTTATAGGTCGATTCTCGTCACGAGAGGTCTTTGACCAATTTCTTATATATATTCAAGATCTCCCCCTTTCTAATTTTGACACTTACTGGATCGAGCATTATATTGTTTTATTAATTTTCTACATTTTCTAGGCGTAAGGTATCTACTAATCATGTTTGATAAACTGAATCTGATTATTTTCTGAATTTTAATTAGAGACTTTTTAAAATTTTAATGAGACTACATCAATATCCTTGTCATAATATTAACTCCCATTTTCAGGAAAAGAAGAGGGGATCTGTTGTGAAAGAGGAAAAGAGAGTATCTGCAAGACCTGCGAGCATCAGTATGTCTCTCTTCGATGAAGATGACCTCATCAATATGGCGACCTTACCACCTAGAGAGAGTAAGTCAAGATAACAATAAAAGAGCCAGGATGTAAAAAGGCAGATATTTCACTCCAATTTTTGATAACTTTAATGAAAACTATGTATAATTACTAGTCAAAATTGATGAGTCTGTCAAGTATAGCTAGGAAGAATACAAAATGGCGTCTGTTTAAAAACGTTTAAAAAAATTAATTTTTCACTCGGAGCTCTATATCTTTAAAATTACAAACAACACTAGACAACTTAAGAGAGCATCATTTAAAGTAGAGTAAATTTGCTAAAATCTGAGCCCTAATAGAGCTGTTACGTTCAATAGTTCCCGAGATATTTTTTTAAAAAGCAAAATTTCTTAACATAAATAACGAAAGATCAGTAGTTAGTAAATTTATTTTGAAAAATCTATATCTCAAAACCCGTTCGACGTACAAATGTCTATTACTACTCAAATTAAAGCTAGTTTAACACACATCCACTTATAACTGACACACATCCATCTTATAACAGGAGAGGCACCTCCAAAATGTTCAAAATGTAATACCAATCTGACCGTCAAACACATTTTTGAAGAATGTCGTCACTACACATCAACTCTGAACCAGTTAGGGTTACCAACAAATGTCCCAATGGCGTTGAGAAACGACGAATCTGTAATTGTAAAAGTCATTAAATTCATCCATCAGACTAACTTAATAACCAGCCTTTAATTATTATAATTATCTATTTAACCTGCCTTATTTTTAAAATTAGAACAGTCAGTTATCTGCTTTTCACCATCCTTTCCAATATCGTTACGATTATTAAACAAATTATAATTGCCACAAATTTAATTATAATTGGTGCGGATCAATACACCATACCAAAGCCATGTTCCATAGTCACAACTAGGCCTTACCAAAGCCAACAACCAACGGGCGTTGATGACCAGGCTGTTAAACGCCCTTTCAAAACTAACAAACAAACAACAAAGCTAGTTTAATGGACTATAAAGTAGTTTATGACGTTTATCTTCTTAGGAGTTCGTAGTTTTCATCATAGTTTCTAAAAAAAATTCACTGACTGTTAATTCTAATAGTTTAGACATAATTATTGATTATTGAAAACTATTTCTCAGGAACCATTTTACGTACAGATGTCAACCAAATTAATGATAGTTCAATGTTCTCTCAAGTTGTTTATAATGTTTATCTTCGTGAGGGTAATAATTTTAGTGATATGTGTATATTAATATGAATGTTTGCATATGAAATTTTTACAAATGACTATAAACCATTTTAACTTGTCAAATATCATAGAAATTACTACTCCTACGAAGATAAATGTGTAACTACTTTATAGTATATTCAACTAGCTTTAATATGAGTGCTAATAGACATCTATACGTCTAATAATTCCTAAGAAATATGTTTTTCCAAATAAATTCACTAAAAATTGATTTTTTGTTGTTTTGTTATGGAATGTTGCTGTTTAAAAACCAGTATCTCGGGAATTATTGGGCGTAAACAGCTTTATGAGAGTTCATATTTTACTTTTTATTTAATTTACTCATCTTTAGATGATGTTTTTTTAGGTTTTGTAGGACTGTATTTAATTTTAAAGGTGTCGAGCTCCGAAAGAAACATTTTTTTTTTTAACATTTTGAAACAGCCACCATTTTTTATTCCCCCTAACTATAAAAGGCAGAGTCATCAATTTATACTTGTAATTATATATAATTTTTATTAAAGTAATAGAGAGTTGGGGTAAAATAATTAATTTTTTTCCCTCATGGGCTCTTTGATAACTACTAGGGGCATTCATGATCTTTATTTATCATGTTAAATGCAGAAATATTTCCTTCTTTTGCCATATTAAAACGACATAACATATAACATGGTTAAGAGTCTGTCATTAGGTCTGTTAAATGGAGAATGACGTCACGCAACAAACAAGCTGAGCTCGTCACCATCTTGTTGTGTTCGGTTACTTGCTCGTAGTTTGTGTTTTGACTGTCTTGTAGTATTGTTTAGGATGTTTTTAACAAGACAATCAGGAGCCAAGCTTTCTCACTTTTACTTTTCACTCAATTTAGACATGTAATAAATTACCGTAATCAAAACTTAGAAATAAAAAATAGCAAGAAGTTTTGGAAGGAAAGGTTATAAAACAAGTTGCTCAAAAAATCCACTAGGAGCTCTTATGCATTTAACATTTAACATGACTTGAATGAGGGCTGCTCAAAATCCTATACTTATAACATTTAACATGTTGAAACATAGTGTAGGTGTCTTGATCGTTCCAGTCATTCACGTCAGTCAGGCTAACTTTTTTTTTTTTTTGTTTTAGGAAAAAGTTTCTTCTTTCGGAAATACTCCAAACGCATAAGCACCTACTTAGAAAGTCATGGTGAGTATAAAAATGTGGTTTACTAATTTTATGTTTTATTAAAGACACAAAATACCAAGCATTATTATTGTTGGACCTTGGCAGTTGTTTATCTAGACCATTCGAACTAAGCGTAGAATTACGATAAAAGTCATCCTTTATTCTAATAAAATAATAAAAACGTAGAGGACGAGACAGATGGAGCACCATGGGGCGAGGGCTCCAGAGTGGTTGGTTCTGAACGTTGTAAGTTCGATTACCGTCTGAGTAAGTCAATATTTATTTAGATGCGTACCCAAGAAATGAATCTTGACATTCCCACCCACAGGCTTCATAGATAGGTCTTCGGTACAGAACACGAGCCATACAAAAAATAAAATAAGATAGATAATATTAATAAAACCTATCAATTATGAACTTAAAAAAAATAACTTTCTTCATTTATAAACAAAAAAAATCCATTGCTAATGAGAGTCGGAAAGATATCTATATTTTTAATTATATTTTTATTATGTTAATATTTTTTTTCCTGGACAACTAATAACTTGGAATCCTCACTCAAGATTGAAAAGACAGGAAACTGCTTGTCGATTCCGACTGTCTTTGCTCATCCTTTTGCAAACCTAAACCACTTTTTTGCCTTTGTAAAAATATAAAGTACAATGTGTTGAAAATGCTTTACTGACGTAAATGAGATTACATGGAATTTGTTTCGATAGCAATCTATTTAACTCGACTATCAATACCCCAGGGGGGTGGCATAACTAAATGGCTACGCCCACGAAAGGAAGGCTTACGTTGAGGTGAACCCACCCGAGACCAATTGCACACCGTGTATGCAATGCATTTCCGAACCAAAAAGACCGACTGCACTGATCTTGGATAGCAATTACCAGTCAGTATGGAAGAAGCGACCGTTAGAACAAGATTTCTTAAAAATAAAAATATCCTAGAAGTGTGTAAAAATAAAATTTGATGTTGGTTTCAATTTTTAGCGATTGTTTTCATGGGTTATCATTCTGTACAACAAAAGTAAGGGTCAAAATTCATTATCTTGTACTGCTTCTTGAAAATGCATGTTTATTTAGGTTTATATTCTTTTATTTTTTTTATTTCATTTTGCAAAAAATTAAAAAAATATATAAATTGCTTTATTATAGGAAGATCCAAGTGGTGGTCAATAAACGTCTAATTTTTTTTTTAACTATTTAATGGTGACCGTTAACCTGAGTTTCAGTTTCAAAACGTTTGATATCAGGATCAACCTTGACTATGCCAAGCAAATTGGGGCGAAACGTTATCAGGAACAGCCTTGACTATGCCATGCAAATTGGGGCGAAACGTTATCAGGATCTGCCTTGACTATGCCATGCAAATTGGGGCGAAACGTTGCCAGGATCAGCCTTGACTATGCCATGCAAATTGGGGAGAAACGTTATCAGGATCAGCCTTGGCTATGCCATGCAAATTGGGGAGAAACGTTATC
>NW_027109243.1:383191-428725 GCF_000696795.3 Halyomorpha halys | reverse complement strand
CGTTATCAGGATCAGCCTTGACTATGCCATGAAAATTGGTGCGAAACCTTGGTTACCAATGAATAGTTGTTATTTTTTTTTACTGTTTTGTACTTTTACTGACTGACACCCACACTATCTTCCTGCAATCTATTTCAAACGGTCAAATATTTTCTTACAATATAAATTACTTTAATTATTAAATTTCCCACCTTAATAGACAGTTTTTATTATTATAAATAATATTACATTTGAGCAGAAAACGAACTATTCGACCACCAGGATAGCTCCATCATCCTGGACACTCAGCCCCCTCCACAGGATAGCAAGAAAGAAATTATTGAGGCCGAAGTTCCAACACCGGGTGTTTCCGCAAGTGAAACAGACCAAAAAGAATCACCCAGTTCCCCTTTCAACGAGCAGGTGAGTTTTCAATATTTTCTCCCTATCCCTACTCCCCCCCCTACCAACACGATTTTATAATTAATTTGTGGATATTTTGTATATGGTATTTATGTAGTATTAGTAGATGATCTAATTACATTTATTTTATTTGTATCATTTTCTTTAGAAGTTTATTTTATTTTACTCGTAGAAAAAAAAGATACATTTTTTTTTTATTAGTAATAAAATAATAATAAAAATAAAACAGTTAGAGAATTTATTTTGAAAAATCTATATCTCAAAAACCATTTGATGTACAGATGTCTATTAGCACTCAAATTAAAGCTAGTTTAATGAGCTATAAAGTATTTTAAGATGTTTATCTTCGTAGGAGTAATAGTTTACATGAAATTGACTAAAGTAAATTGATTAATAGTTGTTCGGACAAATTTTCATTTGCCAAATTTATATTCGTATGTGAATATCATAAAAACTACTACTCCTACGAAGATAAGTGTCATAAACTACTTTATAGTAAGTTAAATTTCTTTTATTGTGAGTGTTGGCAGACATATGTTCGTCTTATGGATCTATTGATATATTTTTTCAAAAATCCAACATTTTATACGAACAACTATAAAATAACAATTTGTGAGTTTATTTTATCAAATATCATAAAAACTATTACTCCTACAAAGATAAACATAATTAACTATTTTGCAGTAAATTTAACTAACTTTAATTTGAGCGCTGGCAAACATCTGTACATCCAATGATTTCTGAAATGAAGTTTTTCATAAATCAAACTTATTGTCCGAACAACTATAAATCAATTTATTTTAGCAAATATCACTAAAACTACTATTCCTACGTTGGTAAAGGTCATTAACTTCTTTATAGTCCATTAAACTAGCTTTAATTGGAGTGCTAATAGACATCTGTACATCACATAGTTCCTGAGATATAGATTTCTCAAAATAAATTAGCTAACTACTAATCTTTCAAAAGATTTTTTAAGAAATTTTGCTTTTTAAAAAGCTATATCTCGAAAACTATTGAACGTAACTCTTTTAGGGATAATATTTCAGCAAATTTACTCTTCTTTAAATAATGTTCTCTTAGATTTTCTAGTGTTATTGGTAGTTTTTAGGATACTCCGAATGAAAAATTAATGCTTTTTTAAGGTTTCGAAACAGCTGCCATTTTTTATTTCCCCTACCTATACTTGGCAGACTCATCAGTTTTGACTAGTAATTATACATAGTTTTCATTAAAGTAATCAAAAATTGGGGTGAGATTACCGCCTTTTTTCTCCTCTTGGGCTCTAGTACTAAAAATCAAACCTATGCAATGGTATATCCTATCCTCAATAGAAAATCCAAATTAATACCAGAAACAGCTATTCTCATTTATAACACGATCCTCAGTCCACTGCTGATGTCTGGCTTTGAAATCTGGGAAGCGGTATCCTTTACGAAAAGGAAAAAAAAATACTATCTTTTCAAAATAAAGTCCTAACAATCGTAGTAGATCCTCCTTAGCTTGTGAGAAATAGCCAATTACATCGGGAATTACAAATGGAGTCAGTAGAGGATTATATAAAAAAAAAGGTTCGTGAAGTTCCACTCCCATTTACCGAATGTTAAAGGAGCAGTGACCTACAACTAGGGAAACCCAACCTCAACCCGAAGATTGAAACCCAGGCTGCTGCAGGACAATTCTATTATTGACATTACTTCTATTTTATTGATAATTATTTTTTCTCTTCGTTCTATTTTCAAATTAACTTGTTTTGTTTTTTTCCCCATTAAAGGTCAATTGTTTATTTTGTTAGTTTTAAGAATATAGTTATTTCAGTTATAACTGAAGAGAAAACTTTACTTTTCTCTCTTATTAACAATTATTATTTTTATCTTTTTACCTTCTTTTTTTTTATTTATATTGTGCATATAGTTAGGGGTGTCTTTTGTACGAGACTATACTCTTCTCCCTCATAATAAATTTTTAAAAGAAATGTAACCATTATATTAACCACATAAGACCTACCAAGCCAACCTGGTATTAAATACAAAATAAATCAATTAAAATAGGGTTTCTTAAGTCGGATATGACGAGTAAGACGCAAATCTCGCTTCGAATTTTAGTAAATAACTGATAAATTTTTATTAAGTCATTTTTAAAACATAAACTATCCAATTCAATTTTTGTCTATGCCCTCAGCTCTTTCCGGTGGTCAGTGAGGAAATAGAAACCGATATCCTACATTCTTCTCCAGTGATGGTTCCCAAGACGTCGGAGACCTTCAAGACAGGTTTCCTCAGCGGTCTATTTAGTAAGTTACTTGCATTATTGGTACTGCCATAATTCGTGAATTAACGAACTCATTCAATAGTTGAACATTTACTACTTCTATTATCATATAAATTGTTATGTTCGGATTAAAATATAATTTTTACAAGCCAGAAAGTAATAGCTCAGGACTTCATTTTTAGAGAAGAGTTATACTAAAATTAAGTAAGAGGAAAGAATAATCAATAAAGTACATATGAAAATCTAGTAACTAAATATATGTACAAAATGAAAATTATTAAAAATAAAGTAATGAAAGAATTTGGAAATAAAACGTATATATAGATAATTAAATATGAAATAAAATAACAGTAAGAAATAAAAATATAAGTTGCTTGCAAAAGAAATACAGAAATATGGATATTTTAATTTAATAAAAATAATTTAAAATAAAAGTTATGGAAAAACGAGAAAGAAAATATATATAATTAATGAATTATGTAATTAAAATACTAGAATGAAGAAACAAAATATAAAGTTTAGGAAGACAAAAGAAGTAGATATGACAATAATAATTGTGGTGAACATAACTAATAGTTTGGCTAAGGAAAAATAAGAAAAGGAGAAGGGGGTGGTAAGGAAATATGATAAAAGAAGCAATAAAACATAAAACACTAACCCTCTTAGAAGAAATGGGAAATCCAAGTAAAGTGCTGTGACATTCTGAGTCAAAAAATACATTGGGTAAGATGAGTCTGTTAATACTATATATGGATCTGTAATGTTAGTTATTTCCTTATCGTCCTGTATATCCTTTTATTTATTGGTTGTCATCTTGTTTTTCGTTCTTGGCCTTGATGAAAGTTTCAAGCGAAACTAATATATAAGTTTTTGGCTTATTTGTGTTCTTCACTGATCGCAACTCCAACCATTTTCTCCTCATAAAATAAAAAAATATATAGTCCATAAGAAGCTTTCTGGATGTAACTACATAAAAGGATTATTTGAAGATATACAGAGAACCATCAAAGAATATAACGTGGTTGAAAACTCAATAATAAGATTAAAAATTAAACAGCGAAATAAAGAACAAAATAGAAACAAAAAATGAATCAGAATTGGTATATAAAGTGCCACGTTGGAGTCATTCAGGAATATGCATAGGAGGAACTAAGCAATAATTGGGAGAAAGAATTTATGAGATAGTAATAACGTAAAAATAAATAATGTAATAAAGTCCCAAATAAAACATTAGTGCAACAAATAAACAGTAAATAAAGTAATTACTTACAGGGCATGCCTTTCACCGGGCTATGTATTCTTAGCAGAATCATTATCCCATAGCTACTTGCAAAACGGTACCCTCTTGGGGCATAGTAAATAAGCATTCAGTATATTCTTCCAATATTTTTTTTAACAATGTGTTGTGTCTTATTTCACGCTAGTTCCTAATGTTCACATTCTCTTTCCTGCAATAGTAATCCTATTGTAAGGACCTACGGCTAGTACCCAGTCAGAACTTACATTCCCCATCGTGGAATCCTAGACTAGAGCGAAGTTTCCATTTTTCTATGACTTACGGCTAGCACCATGGGCGTACCCAGCGGGGGGCAGCTGCCCTCCTAGAAGTGAAAAGAAATTATTAATTAAATAAATTTTTTTTTCATGGAAATATTAATTGTAATACCTAATAAAGCAATACGACAATTATATATAATTTTGGTTTCATTCACCTTTTGCGGGGTGAAACGTCACAACCTGATTGATTATGACTCCCCCTCACCTCCCATGGGTACACCCTTGGCTAGCATGCGTAAGATTCATCCTGTCAAATCACCTCCTAACCTATTTGAGCTTGTATTGGCGAAGCCTTCTGTGCTATGTATCGGTCTTTTAACAATCCTGGGTATTATTAAGGTGTTTCGTCATCTGCCCTTATACCTGTTCAGGGTATCCTTCTGTGAAGCTTTTAGCGTCCTCGGATATGAAGACATCTGTATTAAGTTTGTCACATTACCAGAGGCCCCTGAGAAAATTATATTGGCTAAACTTTAAGTGTCAAAACACAAAATAGGTTGTGACGAAGGACCAGAATCAAATTAACCAGGTGCAGGCCCTTCCTGGACATAACAAATTGTAAATAAAGACTTAGTTTCTTTATTTAGTTTATATACTATTATATATCTCAATATACCACTCTTTATCCTATATATTTAATGGTAACAACATTTTATAAATATAAAGGTATTTAATTGGTAAACTGGTTAACACACAAACAGCCTTTGGAAAGGAATCCAATTATAATAATAGTTTTTTAGGACTCAATTTACAATAAATTAATTAACTTATTTTTGGATAATTGCCTTCAGCGATTATCCTGGCATCCCAAGTAAATCTATATAGATACATAGCATCTGGTACAGTGCACCTTACAGTTTATATTAGAGTTAAATGCCTCATATTCCATTCCCCACAGGTCCATTAGACCATAATACCAGATGCCTACTAGACACAGAGATAGAGGATATCTCGGAAGACATCCGGTTGATCAAGGTTCCTTCAATGAACTCCCCGAAGACATCTTCTGAAGAAACAGTGGAGGAGTTCAAGCCAAAGAATTTCTGGGTCCCTTTGGATATCACCTTCAAAGAGCTGACCTCCGTCTCCAGAATAAGCTCCCGTTCCCAGCTATCAAAAGAGGCGTTCTACCAGCAGCGAAAGATGTCTGGACCGCCCCTGCCAGACTTGGGTGTCCTCAAGAATGTCTTGAGAGTAAGCCGGAAAATGAGCGGGACTAAGGAACAGCTTATGCAAAAACCTGTAAGTATCTCAATATTGTAAAATATTTTTTACAGCTGATATTCTAACCCATCTTAACTCTATCTTCACCGTGTATGCCGATAACACTAGTAAGACACTAACAATAGTGTCCTTTTCATTGTATCCCAAAGCCTCCAATACCACAACACTCTTAAAGAATGCTTTCAAAACTGGATGATTAAAATAAATTCCAATAAATCCCACCAAATCACTAAATAAAAATGTTACACCAAATAAAAAGTCAAGCATATAGACTCCACAGCATTAGCTTACCATAGCATCACTTCAAACCTTAAATTTAACTTCAAAAACCATAATAGACTCATTTACATGAACTATAATAAGGCCTACCTGGAGCTTTGGGGCTCCACTAAACCATTGGATTCCTCTGGTAACTAATCCTTGCAATCCAACATCCTTCGTAAAATTCTTTATGTCCTTTGTCACAAATAATCCATCAGGACCTCAATGTACCATATGTTGCCGAATTGGCCGGAACCAGATACCAATCCCTTTATAATAAATTTTTTAACAACTAAAACCCACTTATTTCTAGTTTCTCCTTCATTACCTGATAATCCTTCCAGACGTCTGAAAATAAGATGGTCTCGAGATCTTCTGTAGAAATTTTATAGGAGTTCTACTATCAATAGGCAATTTCTTCACATGTCTGTATCATATAATTTTATAACTAACATCAAATTTACTTGTTGTATATATTTTAATACAGTTTTAAGTATCAATAACTAAATTTAAAATTATATATATTAGATATGTAAGGATAAAAATTACACTTATTAATTTTAATAATTCCAGTAACAGCAATTATTTAAGAAACATTTTTTTTTTAAGTCTGATTAATTCTGGGCTGGGTTTCTTAAAACATATCACCGCTGTGATTAATTTAATTCAAGACCCCAAGAGGATAATAAAATTAATTATTTCACACCAAGTTTATATTATTTCAATGAAAATTGATGTCTGCCAACGATTATAAGAGAAAATAGCGCCTGTTTCAGAAGTTACAAAAAATACCTGTTTAAACTCTTGTAAAACAGAAAGTGAAACCACTGGATATGAAATAATGTATTAATAATGATAATGCCTTTTCTCTTATAGCTTAAGGCAGAAAATATTAGTTCGAGAATAATAATAATTACAATAGAACAGCCATTTCTTAAATCAATTCTATTAGGATTTTTTTATTATAATATGAGATTACAGAAGTCACTCAATCGGACCAGGACTGCTGGGATTGTTAAGCTCCAACTCTCCTATTACAATATGAAATATCACTTTCATTTCGTCTCGCGTCACGAAATCAATCTACACCAAGTATTACTTAAAAAATCATCCGTATGAGAGTTAGTTCCATGCAGAAACCTATATTTTCAAATTGTTTAGATTAGAATTGAAAATTGATATTTATTTTAGGTTTGTTCCAACAAGTCAAAACTGGCAAGCACATGCGCGGTATAGGATTAGGAATGGAAAAACCATACTGCGAATGCGATGATAGTTTCTATTTGAGTTGGAACCAACCTACTACATATTATTTTAATTAAAGCATGTTATTTTGTTTATTTCTTATAATACATTATGATTATCCTTTTTCCCTCTGTTTGTTTTAGTACGTGGTAGAGTGTACTGATTCAACGTGTGCATTGGTCCAAGACACAGATATACCCATGTCTGAGTATGAACTCGCAAAGAAGAGAATAAGTACATTAGTGGGGAAAAAGCAATTAAGCGTAAGTTGTAAGTTATAAGATCCAGGATAAGAAAGTTATATGGCGTCAATCCAGTAGGCTTTTTTAAAGGAAACTTATGACTATCGTAAACCATGCGCAATACGTTTTATCCATAGTAAAACCAGTCCTGATAATGGTTCAGTGATCTGCTCGTGGTAGAGGCTGAAGATGTTCCTGGAGATAACTCTTGGCAATCCTATACGGAAAAAAAAAAAAGATTTCAACCTACTGACTCCAACTGTGTTGAGATTAGAGATGTAAATATTGGAAAAGAAAAACAACAGCTAAGACAGTAGTATTTACAATAGGTCTCATAGAATGTCTTCCTACAACTCTATTCGACTTCTCTCTAGATCTGGACTGAAGAACCTGTCAGACTGAACAGCGATGTCGACAGCCAAGTCGGGTATTCCTTCTCAGGTGTAAAATTTACTTCATCCCAAACCCCGGATTCTTCCTAACGTTGGTTTACAATATACAGTTTTCTTTTACTATTTTGATACCGTTATTGATCGCCACCCGGATTATCTTTCTACAATCTACTTCATACGGTCAACTATCTTTCTCCAATAAAATTTGTTTGTTCATAATTCTCATATTCCCTGTGTTAGATTTTTTTTTTAAATCACAAAAATAGTGGTAATTTAAACACGAGCACACCAATCTGCACATAATTTGAGTACGTAAATGGGGGGGGGGGAGAGGTAAACGAAAGTTGGGATTTTTTACCAGATTTTTCAAATTGCACAAGTACATTCTTAAATTGATCCACAAATCATTCGAGGATATGTCGACAGGCTGCCATCAGGTTCTTGTGCGACAAAGGAGATCCTCTGGCTATACTTCCTGAAATGGAACTGGTACCTTGGCTAACGCGTTGGCACGACAAGCGGCGTGGGATCAAGAGGAACCTCACCAAAGCGGATAAAGGTATGGTAATGATTTTGTAATATAGTGGTAATTATATATTATTTATCAAATCACCCATTTACAGATTTTTTAAAAAACATTAAACAAAATCAATTAATATCTCAAATTAATTATTGAATATAAAGTCGAACTTAATAGTACAAGAGCCCAAGAGGAGAAAAAAGTCAGGTGTTTTACCCCTATTTTTGATTACTTTAATGAAAACAATGTATAATTACTAGTAAAAATTTATGACTGCTAAGTATAGTTAGTGGGAATAAAAAATTTCGTAACACTCTCAAATCCACAATATTTTTTGGAAGATACTGCGTTCTTAAATAGCAAGTCAGAACAGAGCTGTCAATATATTTGCCTAAAAAGTAAAACAAGAATCAATAAGAAACAGACCTAGTCAAAGATAAAAGATAACCTAAGGTAACGAGTAATCTCCCGTACTTGTAACTTAAGCGTCCGAGAATAGTGAGAGAAGCGTTCCAAGTGTCTATTCAATCCCTAACTGTTTTACCAAGCTCCAGATTGCCTCTTGGTTTTTGTTGGTGTCGAGGGGAGAAGGTGCAAGGGGGGTGGGATGCGCGAATTCCCTTCCCTACTGACAAACTTATCTTAGATGCAATATACCAACCATTCCAAATAACCTATCAACACGCTTGCGCATGCGCACATTTGTCATTGTCAGAAGCACCTTTACATTCATTGTTACATACCTTACACCATCTTGCTTTGGATCTACCTCTTGGTAGGGATAGGATTTCGATATTTTGTTACCGATTGTATCGGAGTATCGATATTTTACTTTGATATATCGGCTTTTCAAAAAAAAAAATGTATATAAAACAACCACATATATGTATAAGATAGATGAGTCAAAAAAAAAAAAAATCATGTTATTTGCTCTCTAAAAATACACACACCCTAGAAATTCAAAAATATTATTTTGGACTGCATAATAAAATGCAATAAATACCAACAACATCGAGAAATATTGAGTCAATAGTATGGAATTAAAATATCGATATAGCAGATAATAATAAAAAATATGAAATATTTTCAGCAATTCCTGTATTCATTTTCGATAACAATATTAATTTTAAATATCTAATTTCAAAACTTTCCTATTTATAATATAATCAACTTACAATTTCTTTAAATTAGTTGAATTTTAAATATCAATATTTTAGTTCTGATATAATATCGATATTCCATCCCTACCTCTTGGGTGCGTTGCATCTGGGTCATAAGGTGCTACACATTTGCCAAACAATGGCAAAGTCGTGCATATGCAAGAGTGTAGGTAGGTTATTTGAAGTTGACCTGGATGTTGATTCAATAATTAACTCTTTGTAGAGGTGGATTCGTTTCTTTCTAAGTCTGCTGTCCAGAAGGCCTCGACAGTGCGTGTTCAGTTTAAAAAGATAAGGTGGTTGACAAGAAAGATGATTTGATAGGATGAGACTAACGGGTCACACCCGCTATATCTCAAAGGATGGTAACCTCGTCCTTAGCAGGTACTATTCCTGTAGGTCCGAGGAAGGTATGCAAGACTGGAGGATAGATAGCCATCAGGTTCTGCAGTTAGGTGCATTAGTCTTACCGGGTACTATTTCTGTAGGTCCGAGGAAAGTATGTAGACCCGGAGAGAAACTAACCGCCAGATCCAACGACAAGAGAAAATGTAAAGAGAATTGAAAGAGAGAGATCATGTCAAGGGTCAACACAAAAATAACAATTCTTTAGAAATCAGGATCGGCAATAAACCGAAACTATCTCACGGAAAGATTGTGGATCTGTGATCTGGAATTTTTTTTTTCAAAACCCCTACAAAATTTTAATGGCGTGTTTA
This sequence comes from Halyomorpha halys, assembly GCF_000696795.3. Classification (NCBI taxonomy): domain Eukaryota; kingdom Metazoa; phylum Arthropoda; class Insecta; order Hemiptera; family Pentatomidae; genus Halyomorpha; species Halyomorpha halys. Next base: position 418,732 of record NW_027109243.1, on the reverse strand, counting down.
TAAACAATGTACTTTCTCCTTTTACTGTAGAACATCTACATTCTAAGGAGTCTTTTGGAGTATATTATTTTTGCTGCCAGTATTCATAGATGTGTTGGGGCACACATTATTTCTGATTTTAACAAACTTAAATATAATAAAAACTTAATCCTAATACTACGTGACCTTACGTAGTGTGTTGCCAACGCACCGGGGGGGGGGGAGGCAGGTGTTAACGTGTTGAATAACGGATTCCTACAGTACTGAAGTGAATCGAAAAATTTGGTGTGTCGTCGCTTGATAAACTCCGGTACAGTTGGCAACTCGAACAATTGATGCAGGTTCGGTGGCCTCTTCCTCCTCCACGATGTTGTGCGTACGATTTTCCTCAACATCGAATTCTGAAAAGTTTGAAGAAGGCGCTGGGTTCCATCTGATATGTGGGTAAACAATGGTGCCCCATATAGTAGTGCTGGCCTCAGAATACTTTTGTATATCTGCAGTCTCAATCTCAATGAGAGAGCCGGAGAAGTGAGGAGGTGGTTGAGACGATATGACTTCTGTCTTACTGTTCTCGCCTTCTGATATAAATGGGCAGAAAGCTTAAGATGGCGGTCTACCTTTACGCCCAAATATACAATAGAGTTGGAAGGTGAGCTCACCGTATTATTCACATGGAGAGTCTTCGGCAGTCTTGAACTCTTGTGCGCGAACACAACACAGTCCGTTTTGGCTGCATTGACTGAGATGCTCAAGTAGCCCAGCTTTTGAACAATCTCAGAGCATACTGCTTCAGCCTGATGTAGAGCTGTCTCGGCGTTCATACTGCTGCTGTAGATGGCAATGTCATCAGCGTAAGCAGCGACCGTTGCCTTCTTGTAGTTCTTGCCAACCACATCAGCAGTATAAATAGAAAACAAGACTGGCGAGAGGGCTGCTCCTTGAGGCACTCCGCAAGTCAGTGGTATAGATGTTGAGTATTCTTCACGAACCCGTACAGCGACGGTCCTGCTGTTTAGAAATGAGCCGATCACACTGTAGAGCTGTTCCGGGCACAGGTCCACGAGATTACGATATAGAATGCCGTGAGACACGGAGTTGAATGCCTTTGTGCAGTCGATGGATATCATGGCAGTTGCCTCATTTCGGTTGAAGGTGGTATTTACCTCAGTCTGGAGTTTCATTAGGTGATGCTTTGTGCTGAGGCGAGGTTGGAAGCCGGTCTGTTCAAAAGGAATTACGGAGTGTTCATCGCAGAATTCCCGAAGGTAATTAAGAATGATCTTTTCGTAAACCTTGCCGAGATGAGGGCCTCCGTTCCAAACTTATTCGGCTTGAGGAGTGGAAACAAGATGGCATGTTTCCATTTATCGGGGAAGTATCTCAACCTTAACCGTACAGGTTCGTGAGATGAGCGATCCCCTTCCTTGGCAGTTGGTTGAGTAAGACGGTCTGCACCCCATCATGGCCTGGGGCCCTATTGCCCTGCATTCGTCGAAGTATTGCCTTCAATGTTTTAGGAGAGAGAAACATGAAATTGTCTTCTTTAGGTATGGTTAGTACTGACATCGGATCTCCCGTTCGTTGTTCTATATCATGCTGATAGTGTTCTGCCAGTACCATAGCTTGTTCGGCATGAGTGAGAAGGCGATCTCGATCGTGTAGGCGGACCGCTGGTGACTTTTTCGTGGCCGCTTTAGTTAGCTTCCAGAACTTGCGATAGTCGCCGTGCGTGGCTCTTAAGCGATCATGCCAATTTGCCGTTTTCCATTGACACATTAGGTTTCTTATTTGAGTGGTGACCTTGATGTTCGGGTTTTTGGAACGGTAATAGCGATTTTTTAGTGTCCGCCTACTCTCTATAAGGGCCATGATGTGGGGTGGAGGCTTCTGTAGGTGAGGTGGCTTCGGGCAAAACGTAGGGATGGCTAGCTTTAAAAAGATGACAAGCATTAAGGATTATACAGCGAAGTTAACTGTTACCATTTATGTTACTATAGTTACCGTCTTATCACTTCATCTATAAATTAATTGATATCAAAATTTTAATAGTTGAATTAATTTGTGTACATCCTCAAATACAGCAATAGCGTAGCATTGTCGGATCTACTAGTTGTTAATAAATTAAATTTTACAGACGAACTAATAAAGAAAAGCCATAACCTCTGGTCGGCACCATACACGTTCCCTACAGCAGCTCCGATGGTGGATATTCCGGACAAAGTGTACAGATGGAACCAAAAGAGATGGCTCATCAATTTGGTAATTATCAAATTATTATTATTTCAATCAATGATAACCATTTGATTTATATGATATTAATTGATTAATGCATTTGGTACATTGCTAACAGGTCAGTGTTCCTTGTAATTGTACCCTTCTTTTTCGTAGGTAACAAAAGGTAGGTGGGGTCCCCTAAATCAGATTCTCTGGGTATCATGCCAGATAGGAAAGATTAATGCAGCAATGTGAATCGAAAAAAAATAGCCGAAAGATTCTTTATTAGGGGTATTCATGAGATGTTAAATGTAAAATATTTTACCATGTTAAATGTTTGTATATATGTTAATTAAAAGTAGCAGCCCTATTTAGTCATGTTAAATGTATAAGAGCTCCTAGCGGATTTTCTGAATAATGTTTCCTTCCAAAACTTCACGTTATTGTTTACTTTTAAGTTTCGATTAAAGTAATTTATTACAACAGAATTAAATTGAGTGAAAAGTAGAAATAATATGAAAGGTTAAGGGGCCTCTACATGTTGACCGAGCCATGGCGAACTCAGACATACGCGAGCATGTGGATGGGTGGCTTGGCTTGGTTGGCCTAGGCTCGTTGCCGAGCCATCGAGAGTCGGTTTTTGGACACAGATCAAAGGGGTTCGTGAGAGCGCTCGTGTAGCATCTCCACCATTGTTCTTTGTCTAGTTTCAACTTTGAGCTGTTAGGAGGTTAAAGGTGTTTGTTGGTACTTTTTATAATAAGTTTTATATTTAATCTTATTTATTTATATTTAATTTCTTTTCATTTTCTTTTTTTGTAATAAAAATAATACAATCCAAGTGCAAAGGCTGAAACCACTATTACGTCCGCCATGTTTGCCTCTCTGAATAACACTGACATGTGGATGGTCCGCTCTTTGTTTGCCGAGCATCTGAACGAGCCACCCATCCACATGCTCGCGTATGTCAGAGTTCGCCATGGCTCGGCCAACATGTAGAGGCCCCTTTATACATATTACTTGCTCGTAGTTTGTGGTAGTATTGTTTTGGATATTTTTAAAACTAATAAAGCAATGTATGACAATAATATCAACAAGACACTCAGTGGCCAAACTTTCACAACTTCCATTTTTCCTTCAATTTAAGCATGTTGTAATAAATTATTTTAATCAAAACATGGAAGTAAACCATAACATGAAGTTTTGGAAGGAAAGGTCACTCAGAAAATTCACTAGGAGCTCTTATGCATTTAACATGAGTTTAAATAGGGCTGCTCACAATTCTATGCTTATAACACTTAACATGGTAAAACATTTTACATTTAACACATCATGAATACCCTTCATGTTAAATTGTTTTAACATGGTAAAATGAGGAAATATTTCTCTATTTAACATGTTAAACTTAAGATCATGAATACCGCAATTGTTGAGTCTGTTAAATGGAGAATGATAGCACACAACAGACCAGCTAAGCTCCACACCATTATGTGGGTTTTGACAAGTTAATTACTCGTAGTTCGTGTTGTTTTTAAACTATAATAAAGTAATGGAAAAAAATAGGAAAGGAAATAAGATTACATAACATGTTGCACATAAAATCCTCTAGGAGCTCCTTTGCATTTAAAATGGACTTTAAATAAGACTGCTCACAATCCTATATTTTTAAACTTTAGCATATTAAAACTTTATACATTTAACACATCATGAATACCCCTAATATACATTTACAGCACTCTTTGAAAAAAGAACAAGACAACAGTAAACAAAGAGAGAAATGATTTGCTGTTAAAAATAATTGCACAAGAGATAAATTTTAAAATTTTACAAGAATGTTACCAGAGTATTTTCAATTACTATTCCATTTTAACTCAAAGACAATACAGTAGACAATGATTATGATAAAATTGTAATTCTTACATTTCGAAGTTAAGAGTATAGTTACTGCATTGATTGAAACATGGAATCCTTAACGGCCCTATATTATGAAAAAAGTAATTTTTTGCACCTTTGTTGTCTCCCCACTCTCACTTAAACTGTCATAAATTTTGTGATCCACAACAAACTATTTTATTAATTAATTATGAGAGATAGTTGACCGTGGATGATAAATGAGGAGAAGATGGTTGGGGGTGCGGTCAATGAAACACAAATAAGTATGATTAACTTATTTTAATGTGCCAACGTTTCGGCTAGAGTTTCTAGCCTTCTTCAGGGCTGTTCGCTGAAAGGTTGAGCGCCTAATTAATTGTCTTTATTTTTAATTATAATTAATTTATTAAAAATATTATTTTTAATTACAATTAATTTATATCATTAATTGTATATGTTTGTATGTCAGCTGAAAGGTTTTAAGAGTTAAATGCACAACAACAGTTATTCAAAATCCCCTTTGAAGCTCCCTAATTTTGAAATATTTTACGATGGGGGGCCACTATTACTCCAAGAAGTCAGGAGTGAGGCCATACACATTTTAATTTCCACCTTAGTGATCTAAGCCCATAGCTGAGTTCTATGGGTTGGTTAACACTATTCTACTCTCACAGAACCCTAATGCTTTTGATGACTGTCAATCTAGTAACTACTATTGTCAGTTATTGCTACTGTAGTACATTTATTGCCAGTATTTCCTAGCTTCCTTTCTATTCCAAGTAATTATTACTAAACACCCCTCCTATACCCTAGAAAACCTGCAATTCATATTCTCAATCCAATCCCGTACTACCAGGTCCCATTTAACTCACATCTATCCTTCACCTCGCCGAAGTGCATTTCACCGGAACTCCATTCCCTCTAACATACATTATGTACCAACCCTTCTATTTAACTACCTTTTACTTCACCAATCTAATCCCATATTATAATAGTACAGATATTTTGTATCTACCTTTTTGTTTTGTTTTTATGTATCTAGTCAGTGAGTTTTTAATTTCTTTTTCTCAGTATCTAAAATTATTTATACAAAATTTTAATAAAAGTTATAGTTAAATGTGGCCACACTGTTTTTGGCTAATATATGTTGTAAAATTAAAGTGACCTTATAATTGTTCCAGAGGGACCTAGTCCCAGAATAATAAACTATTTCTCATTTCATTTCACTTCAATTATATGTAAAGATGATTGACCATATGTGAATTTGAAGATGATCAGGGATGGTCTGCGATCAAAGAAGAAAAAAATTGTTTTAAACTATTTATTTATTGCTGACGTTATCACAGGACAGACTCTTAAAAATATTTCGCAACTGTCAGTCATTTTTCTTTGTTTTCATACCCACCCATCAAAACAGCTCTGATGATCTACATTGTTGGTCGAAAAGTCAGCACTAAATAAATTTTTTATTTAAGGAAATCCACGTCAAAGGTGATGTTCGCCTGGTCATCTATAGGTGACCAACCTATTCTAACCATGGTCAAAAGTTTTTCATTTTGTGGTACTGCCACTGAATGAAAAAGTCAATGCCCTAAGGCCGGATTTGAACCGGCACCGGCCACAGACCTCAGATCGATAGACTTGTGCCTAACCCCCGAGCTACGGTGCGGCCCTAAATAAATAGTTGAAATTTTTTTTTTTTCCACTTGACCACAGCTCCAATAATATCTTTCAAATATATTCAGAATATTTTCGTTACCACATAAAATTTATAATCCATTTATTTACATTTTTTTTTCTTCTTCTTAACTTCTATTAGGTATTGTTTTTATTATGTCAGAAATTCGAAGTGAATTAAGTGGACTTTGGTTGTTAACTACATTTATGTTAACAAATTATAATGAGCCATTTTATTAATCCTCTCCCTTTATCGATAATGTTTACTATCATTCCAATTGATTGCACATTGTTCAGTATACAATCAGATATGACCATGGAAACGCACAATTTTCAAGTAATTTTTTTTTATGGGTTTAAACTTGAACGTTTAGCAGCCTAAGCTCCAAGAAACATTACCACAATGTTTGGGGGAAGGGTATACGGACCATTCGTGACACAGATTGGATCATGAACCTAGAGGACCTCCACCAGCAATTGATGGCAATGAACTCAGGCTTACTGTGGAAGAAAACCCTTACCAAACAGTTGAAGGACTTGCAGCACAACTGTAGCGACAGTGTTTCAACACTTAAAGGACATTGCTAAAGTGAAAAAGATAGATCTAGAGCTTAATGAGCAGGAGCAGCTGAGGCATTTCACTCCTTACGAGGCAACAAAACGAGCCATTTTTCGAAAGGATAATACTGTATGATGAAAACTGGATTGTATATGACAACAGGTCAGTCATTAAATATTGACAAAAGGCCGGTACAGATGCCAAAACCAAATTTCCACACAAAACATTTATTGGTTTCTGTGTGGTGGTCATAATTCATTTCTCCTTTTAACCCAGAGGCAATACCATCACATCCACATCATTCTTCATCATCATCATCATCATACTGACATGATTAATAAAAAACAACCTGCATGGGGAGGGACCTCTTACACAACACCACACCTCATGTTTCATCACAGACAGTGAAGAAACTGAACGAGCTGTGTTACCAAGTTCTTCCACAACCACCTTATTCGCCAGACTTATCTCTAATAAATTTGCATCTTCCTTAAAGGTAAAATTTTTGAAAAAAATTGGAAGGTCAAAATACATTTTCTGACTTTATTTCTTCTCAAAATCCTGAATTTCCCGTTCTGGTATTGGAAAGTTGATAACACGTTAGGGAAAATGTAAATAAAATGAGTGTAAATACTTTTATTTCATTAAGTTGTTTTACTAATCAATAATTTTTTCATTATCTAAATCAGTTAAGAAGAAAGTAGGTTCATTGCGCTCAATCTTGTGAATTTTCATTTATAACTTGATGGAGTGTTAAATAAAAGGTAGATTACAATTTCACCTTTATGTTTTTGTCGAATAGATAAACACAAGAGTATACAACCACCACAGAGCTATAAAGCACATATTGATTGACAACGCACGAGACCTGTTTCCAACGATGTTCTGTGAATACTATGATACTCCCCTCAATAAACGTTTTAAGAATACCTTCTATGCATACTTTCCAGCAAGAGAGAGGGATTGCCTAGTAGCGAGGCCATGGGATCCGCATTGTGGAAAGGGGAAGGACAGTAAACAAATCTCTGAAGAATGATTTTATCTTGTAAATAAAATTACTCAATCAAAGTATTGGTTTTATCATTTATTTTTATTTACAAATCACGAATATTTATAAATATATGTGTGTGTATGTTTATGTACACATACTCACAGTGTATTTACACGTTTATAAAGGTTACTTATATAAAAAGCATTCCAAATAGGATACTATGAAAAAAGAAATTTTAGGAACAATAAAATTAATATTAATGACAAGGCAACTATTTAAGAAAAAAAAAGTAAATAAACATGACATTGGATATCATATAAGATAAAAACAAATAATAAAGATAGCAACTTCTTAAATAAAGAAGTTTTGTATCTAAATTAAATTCAACAGCACACTCCCTTTTTTAAAAGGAAGAAAACAATTAGGAAAAACATTTATATAAACTTTTTAAAACAAAGTTTGTACTTCTCTAACAATATTGGTATAAAAATAATATATCTATGTACACAATAATTAGAAAATAATTCTTATATATAAATATAAAAGGGAAAAAAAACAATATCACCTTTTGCAACACTTTCTAAACTACTGCTGCACCTGTAACCTTAGACTTCATCTGGATCGGGCATGGTATGGCCCAATATGGCACCCGGTACTATTTTATCGGCTTTAGACTGGCGAGGTTTAGGAGATGATACATTGCCAGGGACTGGCCTATCGTCGCAGATTTGGGCCTTAGGTAAAGATGATTTCCTGACCTTTGAATCGTTTACAGGTGAAACTGCATCAAGTTGAGATTCTGATTTTACTTTGGTTACTGGAGTAGACTGTTTGGCAGTAGACAGTTTTTCTGGAGTTTTTGACAATCCAGTTGCGATTCTTGATTTGGCTGAGGCTTTGATTTCTGCAACGGTTTTAACTGGTTTATTTCCAGGAACTTTTTTGGCTGGGCTTCCATTAGTTATGATGGAAGCCTCTTTTGTCGCACTTTTCTGGTTAACACTTAGCTCAGGTTCTTTCTCTAATTTGATTGAGATATCTGATTCATTATTAACTGGTGGCTCTGTCGCACCATCGGTGTCAGAGGGATTTGGCATATATTTAGGAACCATATTGCTAGCATCATCGACTCCTGAAGACACTTCAGAATTTATATTGGATTCTTCCAAAACGGCTGAATTTTCATCTTCTGTCATGATTTCTAAAGTAGGTTTGGCAGATTCTTCCACAGTCTCGACAGGGGAGATAACAGATTCTGTCGCTATTTCTGAAGTACTATCGATAGGTAAGGTAGCAGATTCTTCCATGGTCTCTACAATAGGTTCAGCTGGTAAAGCAGGTTCTTCTATACTTTCTGAGGAATTATCAGGTGAGGTAGCAGATTCTTCCACAGCCTCGGCAGGCAAAGTAGCGGATTCTACCACAGTCTCTAAAATATATTCAGCGGCAGAACTAGCAGAATCTAATATAGGTTCAGCAGGTGAGGTGACTGATTCTACCACAGCATCTAAAATATATTCAGCAGTTGAAGTAGCAGATTCTACCGCAGTCTCTAACATAGGTTGAGCAGATGAGGTGGCAGATTCGGTCACAATCTCAGCAGGTGAGGTGGCAGATTCTGTTGCATTATCAGATTTCATCACAGTATCTGAAATTACCTGCACTACATTATCATTACTCTCACTTTGAGCAACTACTTCTTCGCTAAGAGTTGTTTCTTCTGACTTTTCAATATGTTTAGAATTCTCTACTCTGCCTTCAGAATTAGAATTGTCTTCTGTCAAATCTAACAGGATATTTCTATCTTCGACCATAAGCTCGACAATTTTTAAATTACCATTCTTGGACAAAATTTGAAAATCGAATAAAGTCGAACCACCTCCGCTAACATCTAAAAACATCTCTTCCACCTTCGGATGAAGAACGACGTCATCGACTGATAAACAACATTTAATAGCCACTGGAGCAAGCTTTTCAAGATTCAAGATATCTGGAAGTTCATAGACTTCGCTTACTTCACACTCATTACCATAATCTATGAATTGGACTGTCACAGCGGGCTCGCGTTGTGTAACTATACCCCTGCACCAACTGTCATCTACGTTATATTTAGCTGAAACTAATTCGCCAACTTTAAAGTTTTCTTTAATCCTTATTTGTCCATCATAAACTGAAAATATAGCAGTTATATGATCCAAAACTGTCATAATACTTATTTCTTGAATGTAGAAGTCATTAATAGAGTTGATATGTGAAATATAACCTTGCTTTACAACATTTAATTCCGGTTCTAAAAGTTCCATTGTAATCCTTAAACTTTCTTTCATCTCATCTTGTAACAAAGCATCTGAAGATTCTTCTTCTAACAAGTGTAATTCTTCTATATCTTTTGATTTAAGAGATTTTATCGAACTCAGTGGATCTGTTTTCTTATGAGATAAAAGAAAGTCTAAAACATTCTCACCATCCGTAGTCAATAAAGAAACATTATTTGGTGAACCACAAGATTTCATTTTAATTTTAAATGGAGTTTGTGCATAATTAGTCATTTTTAGAAATGCAGAAAGGTGCTCTGGTGTTTCTTCGATGTTAAGGCTGCAGTGGATACCGATTGGTGGTATAGACGCTACGTCTTCAGGAAGAATGTATAGGTCTTTAGCTTCAACAGTTACAATATTTCCGTAGTCAATAAAATATACTTGCACACCTGATTCCAGTGATATAACTTTTGCTCTATACATGAGACCGTCATCTTTAGACTGGACCGCAAACTGTTGACCTATTTCAACAGAACCTTTATATTCCACCAGCTCAACAGTAAGAAGCCTATTTTGGATCTCATCAACAATGTCCGTTCTCGATTCTTCCTGGATATAAAAATCATTTGGAGAATTTGGTAATACTACAAATACTTGCTCCTTCTCATTAATGATATGATTTTCAACGTCAACGATCTTTTCAACTCTATCCTTAGTGTCAAGTGAAACTACAGCTGCATTAGATTGGGTGGAATTGCTATTGAGATATTTACGTATGTTCTCAGGGATATAGTCATTGTATTCGGCAAACCCTGCCTCAATCAGAGCTTCTGAAAGAAGTTTGCCGTCAGCTTCAATATCGACAACTATTTTATAATCAACATTAATGATTTTGGCAACAATACATGGTTTTTCAATAAATGCTTGATGAATTTCTATAGCTTCTTCTGACCACTCTCCGGAAGCTGGTTTAACACACAAATACATTGGAACAGCATATCCAGACAAGGGTTTCATCATTTCTGAAGGCAGTTCCTTTATATGTTCGCCAATTTGATCAGTATTACCGTAGTCGATAAATCTCAAAGTATTGTCTCCTACCTTGGTGGCCCTGTACCAAACACTGTCTTCTGAATACTGTGCAGTGAATACTTTAAGCTCGTCTGGATTACCTTCGTTCAAGTTCGGAATTATATTTTGAAGCTTGTCTTGCAGTTCGTCAATATTGTTGATGTGCTTCATTACCTGCGCCCAGAACATGGTGATGGAATCATCATGAGAGACCACAATCGGGACCGAATCCCCAGTAGTGAGATCAGATCCTATAATTATGTTATGATCGTCGAACGGAGACTCACTTTTCTCAGTAGCAATGTTTCTTTTCAATAACTCCTGAATGACTTTATCTCCATTAGCGAATGTTAGATCTACTATCCATTGCCCATTCATGTCTCTCGTGAACTTGGCAAACAGTTCTTCACCCTCGACAATTTCTAACAGAGGTGGATTAGGGTTCCTCCAGTAAACTGACAGTGTAACACTTAAACACATTTCAGAAAATATAAACTTGTCGTCTAACTTCCTCAGATTCTCGTAAGGTAGCTCCTCAGTACTGCCATAATCCAAGAACCTTAAATTAAACATCTCGGCATCGTTGATGACTTTGGCCCTGTACCAATTGGAGTCTAGATTAGACTGAGCAGCACAGATGTCTCCAATCTTCCATCGGGCCTCAGAGTCAGGTTTGGTTGTCTCGTAAAAGGTGTACATATTATCCAGTAGCTGTGCTAGCCTGTCGGAATCACTGAGCCTTTGTATGTAGACAATGGCACCCTCACAGTAAGTGACTGTGACATGATCAGATCTTCGAATGACAGGGAACGGGCAAATAGGGCTCAATTTTCGTCCACTAGTTCCTTCTTTAGGACTCATCAAACTTCCATTTAGGGTAAAAAAAACAACTTTGAGCCTGGAACAAAAAAATCACCAAAAATAAAAAAAAAAAATTAAGAATGAATTTACAATAACAGATAACAATTATAATTCAAAATTTTTCAGAAAAATGAAGTCTGAAATAAGGTTTGCCCAATACAATTTTCAATATTAACCATTACATATTGACAACTGATAAACGTTAATTTACACAGCTTTATTATTTCACCATTTTTGTAATTTACTCCTTTTCTAAACTTACTTGGATTGGACTAACTATTACCCAGATTGATACAAACTCGATAATTTACTGGTTTTGAACCAAATAAATAATTTATGTCAAAACAGTTAATGATGTTATTACTTTCACTTTTCTCTGCTAGTCTAACCACATATATAAGTCAAGTACACTATGTTTTTTATCGAGGAAACAGTTGTAATAAAACCTATAAAATACAAATCAGATATGTCAAAGGCTAGCCAAACAGGGTGCAGGTTGGTAGTTTGTTTTTACTGTACACGTAAATAGTTATTCCAAAATAGATAATAATCTAAAGTAACTCTGGAAGGTAAAAATAAGTGAGAGGGGAAGCCTAAAACATATATATTGTAGCAATATTTATATATATCATTAAATAACATCAAACATTTTTCATTGTTATTATGAACAGAACAGAGACATTGTAAATAAAACAATTATGTTTTTAATATTAAAAAGACTGATGGAAACATTGTTATATTAATAATATAGGAAATCGTGCGTATTTTGTAAGTAAAGTCATATTTTATTTGATAAATATAAATTAAGAAATATTAAATAATTATTTTGAAACAGAGGGCTATAAACGTTTTTATTAATATAATAATGCATTTTATAGATGAATATAATTTATTTGTTATTAACACAAACTTTTTTATTTATCCGGTTTTTATTTTAAGAAACTTGCAATGTTTCGGCCCTTAGGCCATTTTCAAGAAGACAAACTAAAAATTGTTTTCATATTATTACTATATTACCTCCTCACACAATACTAGTTTGTAGCGTTTTACAATATTTCAATTTAATCCTCTCTGTTTAATAAAATCATGTTTACTTGGTCAATCATATTTAAATATTCTAAAAAATAATTAGTTATGGTGCTTTTATGCATCAGTTTCAACTGAGATTCCTTATCTTAAGTGGAATTTTGCTTGCTCAAAATGGAAGAGAAAAAATATTTATTTATTCATTTAATGAATTTTTATTTCCGAAAAGGAAAATCTGCTACACAGACGGTTAACAAATTTGCAATGTGTGTGGTGATGATGCCTTAACGGAAAGCAGACCCGGCAGAAATTATTGGAGTTGGGCTGGGATGTGATCCTCCACCCACCCTATTCACTAGACCTTGCCCCAACAGATTTTCACTTATTTCAGGCTCTTCAAAACTCTCCTAACAGGAAACATTTTAATTCACTCGACGACTGCAGAGGATTTCATTGCGCAAAAATCTGAGAAGTTCTTTGGAGGACGGAATTAAAAATGTTTCCAAGAATATGAAGTTGTTATTGAAATCACCAGTAAAAAAACGCTAAGAACATATTTTACAACCGGATAAAATGGAAACAAAAGCAAAAAATGGTTCTTGTTCTCAATGTCACCAGAACTCCAGCCCTCCACATGCTATTTCTACTACGACTACATCATCCCCTTCTTCTTCAGGTACTTTTATTCTTCTGACCAGTCCTTTTCTCTCAAATCCTTTATTTTTCTCTGGTATTACAGAGACAAATGAATAAAATACAGGGTATTATCCCATCATCTTTTCTGTACTTTAATCAGAATTTCCATCTTGTATGTCATAACTTTAACATCCACTAAGTAATAATCAACACGAATAAAATGGAACAATGTATTTTTCACCTTAAATGGAGGTCTGCTTCAGTTTTTCCTAAATTTATAGAAAATAGGTTTGCTAGTTAAATTTTTTTGTTTACAACTTTCTATGTATATTCTTATATTACAGTCTTATCATAACTCACAAAAGTACATATCTTCTTCTAATTTAGTCTTTATGAAATGGTGCTAAGCATCAATTACTAATAAATAATTTTATTTTATTTTTTGTAGCATTCTCGACCATCACTTGGACCATCTTCCTCTAATTATCTTCCAATACTATTTTCTTTTTATTTGATTCTGATTTAATATCATCATTTCAATTACAATATTTATTATTCCACTTCAAATTCTTTTTACATATTAATTCTTTACCTAAAAATATTTTTCTTATTTCCTACTATTTAATATTTCCCTAATGTAAAATTATTTTATTTGTTGAAAAATATCTTAAGATGTATAATGCTGTAGAACTCCTAATTCACTATTTTTGTCATTAACAATCTAAACACTATAATGCATTACAATAAAAAAATATAAGTAATACCTATCTTCTCGAACTGCTTTGACATCTATTATTAGCTTGGTATCAGGCTGAAGAAGTGGAATGTGTTGTTGGTCACTCAACGCTGCTGCAAGTGTGATAACCTTAGCCTCCGTAATTGAGACAATAAACAGGTTTTCTTCAATTGTTTCTAATATTGAACAGTAAAATTTTTGGCCAACTAGAAGGTCAAAGCGATCAATCCATTTGTCTGAAAAACAAAAGAAACATTATTCTTAAAATAAAAATAATTCTAGCATTCCAATTGATTAAATGAGAGACTTTTTAAAAGATATTTTTTAATTAAATAATGAAATATGTGATATTTAGAGAAACCGGAGGACAAATGGGATTTCAAACAATTACATAACTTCAGAAAATATCTTACATTAGTATAATCATGATAAAAACATTTCTTAGTTCTGGCAATGGCCAAATTGTGAAGTCCTGAGCATCTGTGGCTAGTGCCATAACTTATCTTCCACTGGCTTTTAATACCAGTAACGAGATAGAGAAAGCAGCACCGGAATCTTCCAGAGTCCTGCCCTTCCTTCACAAATAGGGGGAAGGGCTCGGTTCGGAGTTCCCTAGGCTGAATATAATAGTAATGATTGTGTTTAAGATATAATTGCACTTTAATTTTTTTTTCAATATTTATTTATTTATTATTATTGATCTGTTTTCCTTCTCTTTTTTCCATTTCTTGGTTTGTTATCATTTATTCATAATTTAATTTCTATATTTGTAAATATGGTGTGGGGATGAGCTCTATCATCCATATTATTATTGTCTAAAAATATGACAGAATGTAATATAACAAAATAGATAAAAACATTTCATATCCTAAACTAAACCAATCTTAATTAAAAAAAAAAAAAAATCCTTGGCTTATCACCTTTAATATTTTATTTATTTATGAATTATATAATTTATAATTAAATCATTAAACACCTCAATATAATGCAGTTGGTTATAACGAAATTTGAATGAATAATATACATAAACATATAGAACCTATACAAATAAAAAACTTAATAGTAAATAATATAAAAGTAAATATTAACACTTTGGCCGCGGGGGCTCCCCTCAAAAACAACTTAAAAGCACGATCTATATTTTATTTTATTTTAATTTAAATAAGCATTATAAAATGTAGTATTTAGCTGAATCAAGTTTAATTATCTGTTTTTTAACCATGCTGACTATTCTTGTGACTCACCTATGCCACTGAATCTATGGTATGCAATAATCAACTGATATATGTTTTGTGGGTTTTTAAACTGGATTACTGAATAAGGACTCTAAAAAGTTATTGTATATAATCATATTTTGAATTTGAAATAATCCAAAAAAATATTTAAAAAAAAACTTTTAGAACATGTAAAAAATTATATTGGAAATGTGTACAATTAAAGAAATACATAAGTAAATAAATTTATATACTTAAAAATTTAAAAAAAATAAAAATGAAGGAGTGTAAAAATTCTTTAAGGTGGCAGGACCAAAAACGACCATTGTTGATGGAAGCTAGGTCAGTACTAACCATGGTTCGGGACAGCACAAGGTGAAAGGGAGGTACTAGAACTCTTCCTACCACTTCGAGCGCAAGCTAGAAAAGGGACCTCCATTGACGATTCCTTATCTTCATACGTGCACCCAAGCCACCACGGCTTAAAAATAATGTGTTGTCAAAAGTGTTAATGGTTAGCATCAAATAAAAAGTAAAATAGAAACATAAAAGCGGAAAATGATTCCATTTTTGTCTCTTTCTTTATTTGATACACATTTACAATAACCATCACATTTCCACTATATACCATTCCAATGCATATTTTTTAAAAATTGTATTGCACCTGTCTTTATGCATACATTTGTATTTTTTCATATTTTACATTAACATAGCTTTCTTATCACATACTATTTTTTATTTCCCAAGGATTTGAAGCCCTGGTCTCAATCTCTCATTAGTCTTAAAATAAGAAAATTGTTATTTATAATATATTGTAGTGGTTTTATAGGACAAAGATTGTTAGCAGAAGTTGCAAGACAAAGAGATCATGATCTGTTTTTGTAAAATAGTCCTAAATGTTACTGCTTGTGCTGTTCTTGGGCATTATTAACAAAGGACATGAAGTCTTAAGTTTTATAATATAATACGAAAAATGAAACAAAAATAGTTGACAAGCAGTTCAACGATTACCACTTTCACAATTCACAAAAAAATAAACTAAAAGCAACAAAACAGGTAACATAATGGAGGGGCCCATAGCTCAGTGGTGAAGACACAGTCTTACCAATTTGATGTCTATTGGCGGTGCCAGTTCGAATCCGGCCTGGGACATTGACTTTTTTCATTGAGTGGCAGGCGGTCCCACAAAGTGAAGAACTTTGACCCCCAACCATGGTTAGGCAGTATAGGACTCCAATAGGAGCCTTGCCCGAAAAAAACAAACAAAAAAAACATAATGGAGGTTGTTGTTAGTAAACAAAACATTATCTTCACTTGTATAACCCTTTCAATGAAAAACCAGACTTACGACACTAGTGGGGAATGAAATAATAATAACAGTTGTTATTTGTTTCGAATAACATTTCATTCGTTTTGAAAAAAAGAACTGTTATTAATCAAAATCTTGTCATTCATACTCCCATCCCTCTCCCGACCATCTTATAAAAATAGTTTCAGTCAATTTAATAAGTATTGATACTTAAGGATAATGCTAAACTTAAAAAAAAAAAGTACTTATTTAACCCTGAAAATGAAATAAAATTTCTATTAACAAAGATTTCACTTCAGTAAAAATTTTAATTATGGCATATTTTTTAAAATAAATACATCTCTTATATTATAATGAGCCGAGGAAACTATTATTTAAGTAATTAGCAATACCTGGTAATGGTTCTATGATTTTTCCTGGCACTCGATCTACAGGTTGATGTACTTCTGTAGGTATGTGTACGGGAGCAGGAACAGCAGTGGATGGTAGGATATCTTCCGATGACAGAGTTGTGCAAGTCTTACCTACTGATAATAAAAGTAATACTTAGTTACTTGAAGCTGGATGCTAATACAAATTAATTATATTTTTTAATAAGAAAAATAATAAAAGCATTAATGTTGGAGCTAAAAGCAATGCTTCTACAAAGCACACCTATGTTAGTTAGCATTTAGTTAGTGAGGAGTATTCAGTATGATTGTTGACTACGCCTTAAAGCAGGGGTGGCCTACTTTTTAGTATATAAGATCTACTTTTTATATTAAAAGTGTGTCAAGATCGACTTACATAGACTAGTCTATGGGATGAGAAGGGTTATGAAATGCATACAATGTTTATTCACTGTCTTTGTAAGGTGCATTCTAGTGAGATAAGGGCTTGATAAAAAAAAAATGTATGTTCAAAACTAATTTTTAAATCACTTAAAAAAATTACACAGAAAAATAATACTCTACCAGAGACTGGGCCATTATTATAATATGTAAGATAATTTCAACAACTGAAAATATATATATATATATATATATACCTGTGGGGACTGCAAGGCCATTTTGAAAGAGTAGCTGCGAAACCTGCTCTCCGGATGGTTTAGCCATCTTTACATAAACGACTACTTCACCGTCAATCATCTTTACAGAAACAACATTCATCGTCATGGCTTCTTCTGCTTCAAAGTGTTGCTGAAAGATAAAATAATGAGA
Source organism: Halyomorpha halys (assembly GCF_000696795.3). Classification (NCBI taxonomy): domain Eukaryota; kingdom Metazoa; phylum Arthropoda; class Insecta; order Hemiptera; family Pentatomidae; genus Halyomorpha; species Halyomorpha halys. Next base: position 401,127 of record NW_027109243.1, on the reverse strand, counting down.
TGAAAATAAGTAGAAATATTTTATCTTAAAATATCTTACAATATTTTATCCTAATATACCATATAACAGAGACCAAGGTTTTTTTTTTTTTTTTTTTTTTTTTTTTTAAAATGAAACTAATCTAAAATGTTTTTTTGCACAATGAAACTACTGAACTAACTATTGTTTACTGTATTACTAAAGAAATTAAAAAAAAAAAAACATTAGTTCTAGTTATATTTTATTTTCACCAACCATGCTCCAATAAAATTCTTACAGTTTTAAATACCTTCAAGAAAAATTTATGTCAAAATCGAATAACACGTTAGAACGTACAATTATAACAAATAGGCTTTTTGATGAAACAAGGTCAGTAAAATAACCATCTTAGATTGGGATAGAATAATAAAAATCACTTATACAAGCATAGTTTTTTTTTTTCATATTACAAGGAATATTACAGCCAAATTTGAAGGAAATCGAACAATGTGTAGGTGTGGTCTTAATCACAAAACATGTCAAATGACCAAGGTTAATGTTAGGTCAAAATATAATATTAATTAAATTCTATTTTGAGGAAGTTAGTGGATTTCTACAGTGCATACAGTAAACTACGTAAAGTAAACTCAACAGTACGTTGAGGATTTTAGTCATACTAGATTAAGAAGTATTCTAAATTACAGAATGAATATCATAGTAAAAGAGCCCAAGAGGAGAAAAAAGGCAGTCGTTTCATCCCAATTTTTGATTAGTTAATAACTAATAATTAACTAGGTACAATTTGATAACTAGGTATAATTACTAGTCAAAATTGATGAGTCTGCCAAGTATAGGTAGGGGGAATAAAAAATGGCAGCTGTTTCAAAACCTTAATTTTTCATTTGGAGCTCTGTATCTAAAAACTACCAACAAACACTAGAAAATCTAAAAGAACATTATTTAAAGTAGAGTAAATTTGCTGAAGTATGAGCTCTAATAGAGCTATTTACGTCATATAGTTCTAGAGATATAGCTTTTTAAAAAACAACATTTCTTAAAAATGTATTGAAAGATTAGTAGTTAGTTAATTTATTTTGAGAAATCTATGTCTCAGGAACTATATAACGTACATATGTCTATTAGCACTCAAATTAAAGCTAGTTCAATGAGCTATAAAATAGTTTATTTTTGTAGAAGTAGTAGTTTTCATGAAATTTGCTAAAATAAATTGATTTATTAGGAGATGATGGTTAGGGGTGCAGTCAAAATGGAACACAAATAAGTTGGTGTAGCTTATTTAATTGAACCGTTTCAGCTAGAGTTTCTAGCCTTCATCAGGGCTAAGAACAGAACAAGATAGCAACCAATAAGTATAGAAAATAAAAAATAAAATATAAACAGAATGACAAAGTGAATAATTTTACAGAATGGAATTAATAAAATTAAGTGATGAGAGAAGTGGAAAATAAAATAAATACATAGGTAAAATTACATAATTAAGGAAATAATATGAAAATGAAGTTATATAAAGCAAATTTGAAAATAGAAATATGGAAAGAAAAAGAAAATATAAAAATATGTAACCATAATAATTGATAAAGAGGCAAAATATAAGTAAAGTTTAACAAAAGAGATGAATAGAAGAAAAAAAAAATTGTTGTTTTGAAAACAACAATAATAAAATATGGTTAACAACGTGGGTAATAAAAATTGAGACAAGAAGGGACGGTAAAATAAAGATAGGGGAAAAAAAGAAGAGAATAAAACAAACCTATTAGCTTGGAAACCAAACGTCAAGTGCTATACTGCGCCAATAACAGCCAAACTCCGAATTAAAAAAGACGTTACAACAATGACTAAGTGTTTTTAAGAGGAAACGTTACGAGTGGGTAAAAAATAAAAAGTAGAAAATATTTAGAGGAAGAAAGCGTTGAGAGGGTGACGACAAATGGTTTTTGGAAAATGTTAAAAATATATGTATGTACAAGGATGACGAAGTACCAGAAGATGACAAAGTGTCATGGGCATTTAACAACAATTAAAAAGAGTAAACATATATAAGAGGGGGACGACAAATAGGTAAAAAAAAGTTTAAGAAGTGAAATAATATGTTACAAAGTGGCCGGAAAAATAAAAAGAATCATCTCCTAGTACGTCATCCACGGTCAACTATCTCTCATAATCATGAATTGATTTATAATTGTTTGGACAAATTTTCTTTTGCCAAATTTATATTCATAAGTGACTATCATAAAAACTACTACCCCATTAAAGATAAGTGTCATAAACTATTTTATAGTTAGTTAAATTTCCTTTATTTTGAGTGCTGGAAGACATATCTTCTTATGGGTCTAGAGATATATTTTTCCAAAAATCCAACATTTTATACAAACAACTAGAGATTAACATTTTGTGAGTAAATTTTTTCAAATATAAAAACTACTACTCCTACAAAGATAAAAATTATTAACTATTTTCTAGTAAATTTAATTAGTTTTGATTTGAGTGCTGGCAGACATTTGTACATCCAATGGTTTTTGAAATAAAGTTCATAAATCAAACTTATTGTCCGAAAAACTATAAATCAATTTATTTTAGTAAATATCATGAAAACTACAATTCCACTAAGGTAAAGGTCATAAACTACTTTATAGTACATTAAACTAGCTTTAATTTTATTGTTAATAAACATCTGCACGTCACATAGTTCCTGAGATATAGATTTCTCAAAATAAATTAACTAACTACTAATCTTTCAGTACATTTTTATGAAATGCTGCTTTTTGAAAGGCTATAACTTGAGAACTATCCAATGATGTAAATAGCTCTATTAAAGCTCATACTTCAGCAATTTTACTCTACTTTAAATAATAATGTTCTTATAGATTTTGTAGTGTTGTTGGTAGTTTTTAGATACAGAGCTCCAAATGAAAAATTAATGTTAATGTAATTAATGTTTTTTTAAAGTTTTTAAACAGCTGCCATTTTTTATTTCCTCTACCTATACTTGGTAGACTCATCAATTTTGACTAGTAATTATACCTAGTTTTCATTAAAGTAATCAAAAATTGGGGTGAGATCACTGCCTTTTTTTCTTCCTGGGTCTTGTACTATCAGCACATCAAACACAATTTATTAACAATTAAACAAAAAATGAAATTAATGTAATTTAATCTTTAAATAGCTTTAATAGAATAAAAACTGACTTGATTATGAACAATATTGGTTTATTGCGAACAAACCTGAACAAAAGTATACTAATTTACTAACATGCTTTCGTTACCAAGTTTTGTATGGGTTATGAGCTTGTGTTTAAATCATTAATTTGTCACTATTTTTTTATTTTAGAAAAAAAAAAAAAAAAAATCGAATGATGATGTGTTTGGGAAAGATTCGGATGGGTCTTGCCAATTCCATTTTTTCTCCTTTGGTCATTCATAAAATTCTTTAATATTTGATATATACATTGTATATTATTACCAACAATGAGAACTTTTTATTTATTTTTAATTACCAAAACCAAAACTAAAGGTACTGCTTAACATAAATATTTTTTGAAAATTCGGCATTTAAGCCCAGTCAGTCTGTTTCAATAAGAATAAAACCTACTTGATATCAAAGACCACTTAATTTTTCATTGATTCACAGAGTTTAATCGAAATCGTTAGAACTGTTTCAGAGAAAGTAGAAAAATCAATTCTGTGAAGTCAAGAGTTTGGCAACTATGAAATTAATAGCTAAAGTTGTCATGGATACGATATTTATTTATCAATGATTCATTCATAAATAAGGGTCATATCCATGACAATTTTAGGGGTGGTTATTAGTTTCTACTATAATAGCTAATTCTTGCCCATCTCTGTATAAAGTGGCACTTCTGGTTGGTCGAACAGAAAAGTTGCTGTCACATCCTAGGCATATACTCGCCCTTAAAATATATAATTTTGGTTTCGAATGACTTTCGAAGTAATTTGAGATGGGCTGATCACACAGAGACCATTTTGTGAGACTAGATTTTTTATAGACTTGGAGGACCTCAAAACATGTCGAAAACTCAAATTACAAAATTTTTCACGATGTTAATTCTTTGCCTTACGGTATATTCCATATACAGGTAAGTGAAAGTAATAATTAAGTATTAGGAACTAAAATAAAACCTACAAACATTAAATTTAACAATTACTAATATTTAGTTCATAAAGTTATAAACGTACTGAATATTCTTCTGGGTCAGCTGTCCATCCTACTTCAGGAGGATTGACATCAACGAGAGAACAGCGTATTGAGAGAGGTTCCTTTTGAGCAAGCTTGGGTGCGACCAGAAAAATATCGCTCATCAGCACTGTGTCATTATTTCCATAATCGATGAAAAGTACTTGGGCTGAAAAATAAATGAAAAAGCATAAGTAACAATTATCGGACCTACATTCCTGATGTTATGAGAATTTTTTTTTAAATTAAAGTAATTATTCTACTTTAAATTACTTTATTCATTTAAAAACACTAAACATACAGATATTTATATATCAATTAAGATGTGAAGATATTAAAAATCTAAATTGTTGCCATGAATAAAACAGACATTGGTTTAGATATATAAATGGGGAAAAAAATACAGAAAATTAAATTGCTATTGTATTGTATTATTAAATGTTTTTAGTTTAATAAGAGTTAAAAAGGTTTAAGATTTTTATAATAATTATTTACAATCTATAATAATTTAATTTTAAAATTAATTAAAAGGTGAGAAGAGGTCATCCTGAGGAGTCTCCATATTGGACACTGAATTTTCACATGGCTATTTGTTATGTGGACAAATACCATCAACGTGCGTTGAGACTGCCAAGTCAGAAGAACGATGAAACACGTGCTATTGGAGTGCCCCTCTTCGTTGCTCTGAGGAAACAACTCATGACAGGAACAAGTCTGGATGAGATCCTTCAAGGCCGAGAAAATGAAATAGAGTAACTGATAGTTTTTTTGAAAGCCACGAAATACTATAAAAGAATATAGTGATTGTCATTTGATCCACCAATGATCCTTAGGGGTAGAGGTGGAATCAATAAATAAAATTAATTGTTATAGATAATTTATAGATAACATATATTTTATGTATAAAATTGCATGTTTTTTAAGTAACTTAGCAAGTAATTTTCCAATTTTAGGCGCTTTTTAAATACTGCTCGATTTAATTATCTTAAGTCTTCTCTTCCCGTTTCAAGCGAATAATTCATCAAAATCACTGTCGCTTCCTGGGGGCTTTAGTGGGATGGGTCCAGCCAGGAAGGATTGCCTACTTAAAGTAAAGTAGATAACATTTTATAAGTAAATAGCACAACTATTAGTTTTTTTTTTGGTAATTTATGGCAGATAGGAAGTGAAGTATTGAGTTACTTGGAAGAAGAAGAGGTCAGGAACAGTTATAACACCGTCAGGCAGCAAATATCTAAGATTTTTGGTCAATACTTAGGGAAATGAAATCTACCGTGGATGTAATGCAATCTGGGCAGGATGAATTGATAAAAAGTCTGACAGTGAAGTTCAAGAACATTGAAAAGGACTTTGGAAGCACACGGAAACAGGTTAGAAATATGGAAAACCATGACCCCTAGGTTCAGACCTATCTGAACTCTGATGTTGTAAATCCGGTAAAAACTACAGAAAGACGATATGAAGGTAAGGAAGGAGTGGAGTGTTATATTGGGAGAATCGATGGAATTGTCGACTTCCTGGAACAGGAGGTTATGCCTGTTAAGACCAGAAGACGTATCGCAGATGTGCGATTGACACTACAGAGGGATGCTCGCAACATGGAAGAAGACCATTCGGGAGCCCGAGCCTTCAACATATGATGGAGGGTCATCATGGGCAACTAATCCATGGCAGTTCAAGACAGCCTCCTCGACTGGCAGCTGGAATGGCCAGGAAGTAACGATTTCCTAAATTATTTAATTTTCGAGAGGAGACTCTCGATATTATTCGGAGCGTATACGTCAACTTCTGGGAGAAACACGTGATTATTGTGGACTTGGTGTGTATATTTTTGGTTAATTTTGTACTACAATAAAAAAAATATTTTTCTTTGTTTTTGGTTCATTGTATTTTTTTCCTCTTGGCCCGGGTATCACACAACAATATATATATATATATATATATAGTAAAAATATATAAAGAACTATTTTTTCAACAATTTGTCCTCTTACTAAACACAATAACAATATTAATTATTATTGTTGTGTTTAGAAAGAAGAAAAATTGTTGAAAAAATAGTTGTTGATGTATTGAGGTTATGTTTTAATAATATGACATGGGCATTGTGACAAGTCAATAATTGAGGTTGCGTCCTTGATAATGGTCTAAGGGTAGAAACAACATTGGAGAATAATTAAAATAAAATGTTGAGAGTAAAATGGATCATTTGTAGTTGTGTTATTATTAATATAAAACCACTCTCAAACAATTAATTAATAAATATATTAATTTAGAAAACTAGTAAATAGCATCCTTAAATCCATTTAAACAGGCTATTTACTAATATAAATGTATACAAATTTAATATAAAATAAATTAAAAAATAACATCATAATGTTTATTTTGAACAGAGATTAATGGTCAGATAGTGAAATTAATTTTTAAAAAAAAACATTAAATTGTTAGGCGATAAAGTGACTACAGAAAGCATTGCTCTTTGCTCAGGAAAGGAAGCATTCAGTAGGGGTATTCATGATCTATGTTAAAGCGTGTTAAATGGAAAAACTCGTGTTAAATCGAAAAAAATTGCCTTCTTTTGCTGTGGTAAAACGAAATAACATTTAACATGGTAAAACATATAACATTTAACACAACATCATGAATACCCCTAGTGTTGATTGTACTCATGATCGAGCAACACCCATGTTGTGCTTCTCGATTCCATATATGAGAGGCCATTTTGGATTGACCTCACCTTTTGAAATGCTAATAGAATTAACTTCTGAGTTGTAAAGATAAACAGGGTTGGAATAAATTTGGCATTAAATGATTAAACATTAACTTAATTATATTTGGGTGTCAAGGTATATGTGAGCGAGTTGAGAGTAAAAAGATTAGATGAATCATGAACAAACTACTTCAGAGCAGTAAATAAGAAGACAACATGGGATAGGTTTGTGAAATAAATTCAATAAAGTGGAATGTTATGTTTTGTCAAACCGGGCAAGCATGTGGCCGAGTTATTTGGATTGGCTGGGACAAGTTGGGCTGAATTTGTGGCCAACTCGCCGAGTGTCGATTTTTTGGCACTAATCAAAAAGCAATTGAGCTTAATCCACACATTTGTGTTTAGTTAGCATTGTTTTAGAACCACCAAAAAATAAATATTTGTGATCTTTGAGTTTTAATGAATCAAAGAATTTCCTCAACCTCTGGATTTAATAATTAATTCTAGTTTAAGATTGTATATTTTAAAATCCTACCTATTGGGTATATATAAACATTTTTAAATCTTTTTAGTTAACTTTGATGGTTATTTTTGATTTAACATAGCACTAATATACATTTATAAGTGACATTATATGTCTAGGTAATTAAATTAACAAGTTTTTGATAAAAATTCAAGAACAAAAGGTTAAATTTATAGGTTATGTAATACCATTTCTATGAATTTTTAACATCTAACACCTACTTAGCTGATATTTATGTTTTCTTTAATTTTGCCCATTTTTATTATATTCATTTTTAAAATATGAATCAAATGTAATTCCAAAAAAAATTCAAAAGAACACATAAGCGCGTGGATACTGATGCTTCCTTTGTTTCCCAAGCTTTTGTACAAGTTTTGGATTTGCAGGAAGAGGAAAAAATTTAGATCCAGCATAACAAATGCTTTGATCGATGACAGAATTTAGGATGTAAAGATACATTAGGAGTATAAATGCCAAACTGTATCTCCTAAATTAGTTATTATCAGGTTTTCTACATTATTTCTCAGTCATGTTGCAAATTCAGTAAATATTCAAATAAAATTTTTAAAAAAATATTTAGGTAATTTGTTTTCATTCAATTTTGACCCATTAATTTTTTGTTCATTTATTTCTTTTGCACAGATTTTTCCCAGTTTAGCAGGTCTCAGAGCTATCTTCAATGAGACCAATCCTAGCCGGTGTTCCTCAGGGATCAATACTTGCACAACTATTGTACATAACATTCCACAAAGTATCCACCTACGCTGATGACAGCCATAATTAAGAGACATCAAAATGCAATACAAGCCTCATTGAACTTACAAAAGTTACATAGCTGGTGCCAACTATGTAAGATTTGACTGGACAATAATGAAAGTCCCAACACATTTACCTTTATGCTGAGACGGGAAACTTGCCCTCCAATATATCTCAACAACTCCCCCGTCCCGCAAACAGACATAGTAAAATACCTTGGCATTCGATAGCAGAATAACATGGGGACCGCATATTAAAAAAAATGTTTTCATGAAAATTTACTAGGATACCAAAACACACTTATAGGACAAATAGCCACGACTCTTATGTTTGAGAACATAAGGAAACTAAAAAGAACAAGTATGAGGGACCTTCTAACATGAGAAAGTAAGAAAAGCCAGAGGTATGTCCTGCTGGGTTATGTACTTCCTCATGCTTTACACACTATTCGTTTAATTATTGTAAGTCAGGTAATCTGCTAATTGTCAATCTTTTATTTGATATGTGCGGATGTAAATAAAAAGAGAAATTTTTTTTGAGCTAGATTAATCTTAGAAAAATCAATATTTGGAATTACTATTAAAATTTCTATTTTCATGTTGGACCATCTCCTATAAACTACAAATGAATAATTGTTTAGTCAAAAGATATTCCAGTCTTAATATTTCCATTGTACAAATTAAAGATGATAATAAAATAGACAAACATATTGATGAAAAATGCACAGCAACTGCAATCTTGGAGGAAGGAATAATATAATGGAAGAGACACGCTTCCAGGGTGAGTGACACCAGAAGGAAGGGTCTATTCTTTTCGTAAGCATGGTATAAGGTATGCCTTAATTAGACAGAGGACAGATGAGAGTTGAAAGAGGCAGGGGAGTTAAAAGAAAAAAAGTTGAGTTATACAAAGCTTGCTCACATTTTATTGTTAATATTGATTTTTTAAATTACCATGAATTCTTAGCCACTTTTTTGTTGTAAACATGATGTATTCTAAAAAAACAATGTTTACTGTTTTTACTTTTTTTTTTTTTTTTTTTTTTTAAATAAACAACTTTCTCCATTGATTCAGAAATAATTATTTATTTGCAAGAAACTTTATATTTTAATGTTTTCCTTAAACGAAATTAATTTTTTATCAACTGTTCCTAAAAAACAAAAATTCAAAAGTTGACCAAGTTAATTCAATTTTGTATTCAATCCTTACTTTTTAGAACATTAAATATAATTTAGGATCCTTAATATTCACATTGAAATTAGTCTGAACTAAACAGAGAAAGAAGTACAAAATTCTCGAGAACGGTGCAATGGATTTTCATTATAGATATACCAATTTATTGGAAATAACATTTACTACAACTTCTATAACTAATGGAGAGTCCAGAAACGTGTGCACATGAAGCTGTTGGGCGCTCCATTCTACCCCTAGGGAGTGACGGCAGCAGCGTGGCAACGTGCCTGCCTACCAACCTAAAAGTTGTGAGTTTGAGTCCCTGGCCCAACCCAGGTTTTTTTTCAAGCATAACATTATACAATGCTCACTCACAGCCTCCCCCAGGCATTTGTGAGGCCCATTAGCCTATGGGTGTCACTCATAAAAAAATAGGTGTGGGATAACGAACCCATCCCTATTAGAAAAACACGTCAAGAAACGCGCGATGTATTTCCTTAGTACTTCGAGCACGGCCTTGGACCTCTACAGTCTGTCACGCCAATAATAATAAAATAACAACTTCTATTCTCTTCACATTAGCGATTAGATGTGTTTTACAGATAATTACATTAATGTGCATAATCCCTATTAACTTCAACATAAAATTGCCTACAAGGGGCATGGCCAAATATCCATCCCTTAGAATTAACGTTTGTTTAGAAGGAGAGTATGGTTATGGCACCTCCCTGAATGCAATATCTAAATGGATTATCTTTTATTTATCTTTTAAAAGGATTTGAAGCCATTAACCATTATGCATAGCTCATCAAAAAATCATTCATTGAGACCCTTGAGAACACAGCATATTTATAATGGCAACTTCTCAGACAAGTTATAATGTACCTATTTGTTTTTGGGGCAACCAACAATGCCTTACATATATGAATATTGATACTAAAAAAGAATAATAAATTAATAATATACAATACAACTAACATGGGCATGTTGTTTATATTTCTATTGTATATTTTAACGATTACAAAACATTACTGTATATTTAACATTATCACACAGACAATAGCTATTTATCATATTCAGAAGACAGGCAGGAATCCGGATCAACATTTGAGGTTTTAGGTTACATATCATTGGTTTACAAGTGAAATACATTAAATTGAAAATTGAATTTAATTATATTATTTCAATTTCTTGAGGCAGGTAATTCTTTATTAAATAAATCAAAATTGTATCCTTTTTAGTCTCAACACTTTTTATTTCAACAGTCCAACGTTTCAGCCATTTCAGCTATCCTCAAGGACATCTTCAATTATAAATTTTTCTTCACATTAAATTTAAAAATTTCTTTTGCAGGCTATTCTGCCCAGGTCATTTATTAATTATAAGTTAAAAACCTATTTTTTATTTAAAATCATAAATTTCTAATTCTTCTTATTTTAAAATTATCCACCAAAACACTACCATATACACCATATTGGAAAAGAAATTTAGATAATAAATAAAAAGAAGAATAGCCTGCAAAAGAAATTTAAAAATTTAATGTGAGGAAAAATTTATAATTGAAGATGTCCTTGAGGATGGCTGAAATGGCCGAAACGTTGGACTGTTGAAATAAAAAGTGCTGAGACTAAAAAGGATACAATTTTGATTTATTTAATAAATTGAAAATTGAAGTTTTGAGATACTTTATATATATTTTTTTAATGTTATATTAAAATAGTAACTTTACTTCTTATAAGCAGATTTTTATCATATAAATAATTCATTGAAGTTTAATTCCCTGAGCACTATGCCAAGGTTTTATAAAAATAATTTGGGCTAATATTATTGAATTTGATCATGTATCAAGCTCTGTTCTCTTGGTACGTCGGACAGTTTTACAAAAAAGATAGCAACTCTTAAAAACTATCTCATCACAAACTAAAAGGCTTCTCTGGATTAAAGTATATTTATCTGAATCGGGATGAAAAGCAATGGCATATTGCTTGAACAGTCTCAATCGAGCAATAATTCTCAGACAGCCTAAGGTGCAGCTGATAATTAATAAGCTCGGAGGAGCATTCAGCTTTAATAAAAACTCTACTGTACCTCAGATCATTTTGAAACAAGTTGTTAACTATCTATTTTCTCATTAAGAAAGATTATGAAGATAGATAAGAAATGAAGATCTGCTACCTACCATTATATTTATTAAAATAACCTAATACATTTCAGGATTTATGTTAATTTTTGTTACTAAATAAATAAATAAATTGAAATGTGTTTTTCACATATCTGTTTATATATCAATGAAAAAAACTAATGTAATGTTTATAAGAATATTTTGAGCAGATCATGGAGTGGATCTGAAGCTTGTATCTTGCTACCAGAGCAGAACAACTCAACAAAGTGGTCAAAGCATTTCTACAAAACAGTCGAAAAATCAATCTTTATTTTGAGACACTTAGTTCCCTACGTACATTAGCACAACAATAAGGAACAATTTCAATAGAATTAGCCTGGATACATTAACTGATTTTAAACATAATTAAATAAAACTATTGTAATATTTATATACATAAAATATAAAAAAAAGATAAATATTTATCCAAGGATTGCCTTTTTTTGTGTTATGATTACCTCTTGTTAGATTGTGACATGTCGTACATCGACCAACCTACTCCCTATAATTGTCTGTTTAAAGCGGTTCCAACATGAGGTAGCATGAACAGCTAAGGATTTTTCAAAGGAGGCAGACTATGGGAAGGGATATATGAATTGGTAGGTTGTGATCTTGTGTTTAACAGGAGAATAGATAAACATAGGGTGAGGAGGTCAATGATTATAGGAAGGGATTTTGATTATTAGGGATCGAAATATAAATGTACCAAGAAGGTATAGTCTTAGGATATTGAGATAGAACCAACTTTGCTCGGAATAGTAGTCAGAGATATATCATAACGCCTGGGATTATCGAAGATGAATCTTATAAAGCAGTTCATTAGTCTTTTATTGAATCATTCCTTGATCAATGGATAGCCCTCCGTACACTAGTGGGAGAATAAGGGAGGATATTTGAAGTAAACCAACCGTTTTCTAAGAATCATTATCTATAGGGGTATTCATGATGTTGTGTTAAATGTTATATGTTTTACCATGTTAAATGCATAAGAGCCCCTAGCGGATTTTCTCAGCAACTTGTTGTATAAGCCTTTATGTTTATAACCTTCCTTCCAGACCCTCATGTTATTGTTTACTTCAGTTTTGATTTAAGTAATTAATTAAAACATGCCTAGAGTGAAAAGTGGAATTTGTGTGAAAGTTTAGCTTATGAGTGTCTTATTGATCTTCAAACTTGTGAAGAAGAGAATGAAGATGAGCTAATTGACAACTGTATTGAAAGTCACAACAACTAATATGGCGGCGATCTCAACTGGTCTATTGTGTGACGTCATTCTCGATTTAACTGACCAAGTAACAGACTCTCAGCCATGTTAAATGTTATTTCGTTTTACCACGGCAAAAGAAGGCAATTTTTTTCGATTTAACACGAGTTTTTCCATTTAACACGCTTTAACATAGATCATGAATACCCCTATTATTGTCTGAAGTTGTGAATTCTTACTTCTTTAACATTTGAACTCCAGGGCAGCCCCGAACTCCCTACCGAAACTTTCACAGGGACTAAGGCAGTACTGAAGGAACGCTCAAAAATTCTGTTAAAACTTTTGTTCCAGACCACAGGACCACTTGGCAATATGAATAAGGACTAATTCACTGGCTACGGCCATATATAAGAGTTTAGCAAACTTGGCCAATCAGAATTCACTAATTCACTGGCTACGGCCATATATAAGAGTTTAGCAAACTTGGCCAATCAGAATTCACTCAAAGTGTTGCTACACACTTATCAAACGATAGGGGATTTACACATCTGCAATGTTGATAGGTGGTTTAGACCAACTGATACAACTTGGTCTGAATCTTCCAAGTGATGGTTTTTGGATACAAATCAAAGGGTGTTTAGGTAAATGCTTGTGTTGCATCCACAAATTTGTGCTTGTTTAGTATTGTTGTAGAACTGCCAAACAGAAAAATATTTGTGTTCTTTTAATTTAAAAATATTAATTGATAAATTTTTCCAACCCTTAATGTCAGTTTAGAGTACATTAACTCTATTTTAAACTTGATTATTATGAAATCCTATCAATTAGGAGATGTTTCAAATATTGTCAATTAACAATATATGTTTGATTTAATATGACACAAATATCTATATATAAAAGGGAAAGGTTCGAGCCTTTTTCAGCAATAAACTTCTGAATAATTGGACATGCTGTTTTTTCCCCTTCAAAATGTTCCCTGTCGTCACGGAAAGGTTTAAAGCTACTAAAATCCCCGATTTTTCCTGTAAAAAAAAGTTATGAACAAAATTAAACATTTTTGGCGCTTAGCTCAGAGAGTATACATTTTTTTACAGTTATTACATACCAATCTATTTTCCTCTTTTTGAAGAATTAGAAAAAAATATTACTGATACCGTTAAATGAGTTTATATTCACAAAATCCTTATGAGGCTTGAAGTAAAGGCCAACATTTTTTTTTTTTGGATAAAGCAAATCATGTCCATTTTTAGTCATAAAACTCCTAAATAGCATTTTCAAAGAAATTAAAAATTGGAAATTCTTAAACTCAATTTATGTGGAAGATTTTTCTTTTCTTTTTTTTCTGCCATTCATTGTTCATTTAATAATTCATTACTCCTCCGCATTTTATCCAAATCTTATATTACTACAGCCTTTCTATCAATCTCTATATTGTTATTAGTTAAAGATAAAGCCTTGGCATTTGTAGTAAAATGAAATAATTTACTAATAGAGATTAAAAAACATCATAAAGAAAATTTATGTATGTTCCCTATCTTACATATTCATTCAATTTATTATGCCAAATCATAATAGTTTATACATAAATGTTTAATTTTAAATAAATTCTGGATTTCAAGTAGGTGGTATACTTTAAGTTTCAGCTTTACATTTTTTATTTTAATTTTATTTATTTTTTTACTGTAGCAAGACTTATTGAATACTTTAAAATCTAGACATTCTTCCATAACAGCTATGGAATTTTAACTAAATCTAAGAAACACACAAATTAGTACAATGATACCTGTTACAACTCTCAAATGGGGCTCAGGTGGTCCAAGAATAAAGTGAACGAAACCAGAAATAAAAAAATTTATATATTTTTACCATAATTCAAATACTATCACGAAACAAATAATGGCGAAAAGTATAAAATTTTTAATTTCTATCAAAATCAAAATATGAGCCATATCAAGCTCAAGATTTAACATTTACTTTTTAGTATACCTGAACCTGAATTAAAACTGATTTAGTAGATTTGGACCTAGAGGGGCGTCACTGAAAAGATGTACGTCGAGAATGATATGTAGTATCAGCATTAGACCATCGGGGTTGCTAAGCCTTAATTTTTATTATTATTATTCTAAAAATTGAATATTTGTAATACTCATTTTTATATTTATTGTTAATTTTTGGTTTTTAACTCTGTTTTAATTTTGTTTTCATCAATTTACATAATTGCTGCTGATTGTAAGACGATTTATATTATTATTACTAATATATTAGTTTTAATAAATTAGATTTCACAGAAAAAAAAGCTATCATAATGAAAAAATGTAACATTGTTTGGAGATAGACCTCATCTGAATAGAGTTATACCCTAAAAACAATTACTGTATTTTTTTCGGTTGGCACCACAGATGTAGATCTTTGGGCGCCCGAACCAGCTTTCTACACGCCTGCCTATCTTGGGCTACTGCTTTCCAATTTAATGCATGCTGCTCTTTCGCATCTTTATATTCTGTCTATCCATCAGTTTCTTAACCTCCCATGTGGTCTCTAGCCAACTACACTGGCATTCATTGTTGAGTAGAGGCGTCCTGATAGATCGCTTCGAGCCACATGTCCCACCCTTCTTAACCTCCATACGTTCATATGATGAGATATTGATTGACCAGTCTCTGCAAGTAGTTCACTGTTAGTTCTTCTCCATGTGTTAAGGCTCGATCACTAGATAGATCACTCCTGAAATTGTACAGAGGACTCCGTTCAAATATCTCAGTTCTGCTTTCTAGGGTGCCTGTTACAGTCCAGGTCTCGCAGCCGGATATCAGAGTTGGCTTTATCATGGCATTGTACACTCATAGATTCAGATTTTTAGAGATTTCAGTATTCTTGACAGAGAATAGAACTGAAGGCTTTGTTCGTGCTTGATATATGCTGGTCTATTGTTGAGCTTATTTGAAACTGTATACATTTCAGTACTGTTATCATTAACTGCATACAATACAAGCAATTACTATATATATAAATAAAATTGATGTGAAAAGTACTACTAAGTGGAGTACTACCTATTAGGCCCCTGAATAGATCTGAATAATTATGTTAGAAATAACATAAAATTCTTTTCAATAAGTTCCTGACAAAATCCACACATGATAACCAGCCATAATAATTGAAAAGAAAAAAAGAAAAACAATAATAAAAAATATTTTGCTTTTATTATTAAAGGCTGATATTAGTCACCTGACGGAGGGAAAACTTGCTGGATAAGCCCTCGATAGAGCAGCTGATCTAATGAAAACCTCGCCAGCACTGGTGTTCCCAATGGGAGCGAAGTATCTCGCACGGGAATAAGAGAAGCCTGAAAGAAGAATTTAAGAAACATTAAGGGGTACTAAATTAATTAATATATCTTAAGGATTAAGATGTAGTATAAATTTTTAACTCAGTGCAGAGCTGTTTCTGGGTTATGATCCAGATTGGAAAATAAATATTTTTTCAACCATGAAAATTTGTTTTATGTACCCTATTATTTATTTTTTTTTTTTTAATGCTTCAGACAATTCATTCTGCTAAAAGTATTTTAAAAAAACTTTTTAAACCTAGAAATCTAATTAGCAGTATTTTCTTTAATTATGCTAAATTATTGAAAAAAAAATTTTTTTCTCCATTCTGAAACCTTTTAGAACCTTATAGAAGTGAAAAGAATGGGTGCCATTGGTACAACAATATTTAAGTCTTTGGAATCCATGATAAAAAAAAAAAAAGAAGATATATTTAGCTTAATATGTGAAGAACATTTTTGTTAGTGATGAAAGTGATGATGATGAAGCCTCATGGTTCCAAATTAAAGGTAAACTATCTCTTCTAAAGACAACAATATTAATGTCTTTGGAATCCACAATAAAAAAGGGTGTACCACAGTCACCCACACTGCAGGGTGAAATCAGAACAAAAAAAAAAATTGTTATATTTAGCTTAATATTCGAAGAACATTTCTTTTAGTGATAAAAGTGAAGCCTCAAGGTTCCAAATTACTGGTAAACAATCTTTTCTAAAGCGACTAAGGAATTTTTAAGATGTAAAAATTAATTGTCGATGATAGCAATAAATTATTGGCATTGGTTACTCTAAGACTACTTCTTTATGATGGTCTTGTATACACCCAGGGACATATACTCGAGAGTTTACTTTTTGTTTGTTTATTATATTCAATGAAGACATGAACATAAGTTACTAAAAACAATCTTAAACTAATTATTGATATGTATTAAATGAGAAATAAATCCATTAACAGACGTAATTTTCTTATTTACCTCAGTTTCTGCCTCAATTATCTTCCGTATTTCATCCAAATCTCCCTCGCTCCCGCTAGGTTGAACATAAAATACATGTGGGTTCTGCATGTAAGACAAGTGCACTTTCATTTCAGTATTTGCCGGGATGTTATGCATTGGGTATGCAGTGATTGCATTACTAGCTGGTACCTACGAAAATAGATTGATAAAAATACCATTAATTAAATTAACATAACATGGAATTAATGATACTAACAAAAATGAAAATTTGATAATTAACACTAATAAGATTAAATATACAAAAGAAATAAATGCGGTTTTACTATTTATTATTGAAAGAAATGTGTTTATTTTTAAAAATGGATTTATTTAAATAATTAAGAACACAAAGACAATCATAAAGAATCTTCATTTCACGATATAATTATTTAACAAATCACAATTGGGTAAAATGAAAACAAAGTATTTCAAAAATGATTTGTCTATGTTATATCACCATTAGAAAATATTTCCTTTTAATAATTATTTATTACGATAATATTATATATTACTAATGTGTCTCCCCAAACACATGGGGTCTAGAAGATACAAAATTTTTATTTTTATTGTATCTTCTTCTTTGCAGTCTATATGAAGGCCTGGAATATTGGCCAAAAGTATAAAATTAAATTAATAGTTTCTGTTTTATTTTTTTTGTAGGAATTATTCTTGATCGCCACCCAAACCACCTTATTCTTAAAAATATAATGCAATCATAATATATACATACAGGTGGCACTGGGGCAGCTTTGGGCGGTTGAATCGGAGTATCATCCCAATCTTCTTCAACAACTGGCTTGGGAGGACTAGTATCTGGAAAAAAAAAATTTTTAATTTGTTTTATCATATGACCTATAAAATTATATTTTAAACCTTAAAATTACATTTGCCTTAACGTCACAAACTTAAGAAGAAAATAAAAT
>NW_027109243.1:376749-383141 GCF_000696795.3 Halyomorpha halys | reverse complement strand
TATATATATATATTTATCCTCTTCTTACACCTTTTGAGGATCAGGGATGGGTAAAAATTAGCTATAGTTGAAACTAAACAGCCCTTATTCATGAATGAATCATTGATAAATAAATATTGTATCCATGACAATTTAAGCTATTAGTTTTATAGTTGCCCTATTCTGACTGTGCCCTCCTCTTCAGCATAATATAACTAAATGTTTGTTTTAATAATAACAGTAAATAAATAATAATAAAGGTTTAACTAAACTTGAAGGTTCAATGCCGATACCACCAATTGTTCTCAGCATAAATCTCTCCAGTGACACCCCCCCCCAAACTCAAATCTACTAAATCAGTCTTAACGCAATCCTCCCAAACATGTTTCAGTCTACCTCTGGGACCTCTACCACTCAGTTCAGTGTTTATTAACAATTCAGGGATCTGTTCGTTACCAAGTCCCATAACCTCACACGACCATCTTATTTGCCGAAATGTTGTAACCTGAATTATATTTACCAGGTGCAGTTCCCTCAATACAGCTGTATGAAGCATGCCTTCAACCGCATTGTAAGACACACTTCACTTATGGTTGGCTGGTTGGGTTTGAGTGGACTGTATAATTGAAAAATGAAACATGATAAAATGTAATAAAATTCTATTGCTTTATGTTACAAGAGGTGTAGAGGGTGACCGAAAGAAAACATTATGATTAGATTGTTAGTATAATTTTGTATGACTAGGCTATGGAAATTGTAGATCTAACATTGAGGTGGTTGATGATGTGGATGTTAACTATTGCTAGATGGACTTACTCCATGGTTCTTTCTTCCCTCCACATTCTTAGGCCTCTCTCCCTTCTGCTGCCAGGAACCACTGAAGTAAATCTACTCACTCATGTAGATATTAATGATGAGTTAATAAAAGAAAAGGATGGACGCTTCTCTGACTGAGACAAGATGGCTAACTCACACTAGTCTGGGTTGCTTCTCTTGCCACCAAGAACGCTGGAGGAGGCAAGCTTTGGATGCTGGGCACATGGCCTAATCCTATACACAGCAGCCTTTCTGATTCAACCTTTCCGTTGCCGTAGGTTACCGGAACAACAACCTTCTAAATTTTCTGATAAACACATCTTTTTTTGGTCAGAATATTTTACTCAGCAATTTTATTTTCAAAAACCTTAAGGCCTTATTCTTCCCTTAGTGTAAGAGGCCATGTTTCGCTTCCATAAAGAACAGTGGAAAGGATATTAGTTTTGTAAATTCTAAATTTCAAGTTTTTTGACAGAATGGGCGAGACTAAGCAACTAAGAAATTGAAAAATAACAAGCATTTCCTGCCTATAACCTTGTTCTTATTTCCTTATCAATTTTTTTTTTTTTCTAGTTACTATAGAAATACAAATGCATATCCTCCTGTATCTATATCACCGAAATTGCCCCCAGTTCTACTGCTAACGATATATTTTGTTTTATCCGTATTAATTTCAAGGCCTAGTTCCTTACTAGAGTTTGTCGATGTAGTTGTATTTAGTTCTATAGTTTCCTTGTCTTCACCCAATAATATGAAATTATCAGCAAATCCAAAAACCGATATTTTACTGCCCAAAGTTAAACCCTCTTTTGTTATGCATCACATTTATAATAACCTATTCTAGTGCTAGATTAAATAAGATAGGTGATACAGATTCGCCTTGTTTTAAACCCGACCGAAACTAGATCTTCTCATAATTATTATTAATTTGTAAAAACAGTACATCCACAATTTTATACAATTAGTTAGATTAATTTCTGGCAATAATTAATAAATAAAAGAGTATTGTCAAATAATTATTACAAAGTAAGTATAATATAATAGAGTAAAAATAACAGTAGAGTAAGTACAATATAATTTTAAAACAATCCTTTAGTTATAAATTTTTTTCTTTATTTAATACCAGAACTAACAAATTGTAGATGTAATGATTTTATTAAAACAAACAATGACTTCTATTATACTGAAGAGAGGGAGGAGGACACACAGTATCCCCGAAACGACCAAGAAGAGAATAAATATATGTAATAAAACCATTGTATAATTATTTCAAGTTTTTGACCTTAAGGCAATTATAATTTTTAAAAATTTATTTTTCAAAATTGCCTAAAGAGATCATACATATATTCAACCACTGGCCTACACCTTGCAATAACAGAGACCAGTAGGGGAATACAGCGGGAAAAATTCCCTGGACCCAGAGGGGGGGATACGATAACAGTATTTACCCTATAACTAGTTATTTACAGTATTTACACCTCATACAATAAGAGTGCTAATTAATAAATAATGCTTATTTATTAATGAGCCATTCATAACTAAAAACTGTATCCATGGCACTTTTAGTCATTGATGTATTTATAACAAATTTTTTATGATTAACAAGAGTAAAAATTTGAATCTATATCAGCAAAGATATTGAATTTTTTCTTAATTTTCAAGCTTTCGCAAAAGGAAGGTAAAAATAGCATTATAATGAGTAATCTTCATCGTAAATATAAAAATAACTGATGTAATTATGAACACTTAGCTTCATTAATTATTTTTAAATTATACTTGCTGTACCGTCATTATTATTAAGTTATGGTATAGTATTTTATCAACTCAAGTTATTACGATCGATGAAGTAGAAATTTCGTAATAGTACATTTATCCATATACCAATATTATTGATCAAAATTAAATATTTTAAGCGAGAACTTGTAATAACATTTTACCCCGAGCCCGGACTCAGCTAAGAGGAGGCCTTCGGTTAAAACAAAAACTACATGATAATAAGAAACAAAATTTACCTTGTGAAAATCTTTTTGAAGTAGAATCATTATCAAACCTGAAAATAAAAGAATAATAATATTCTAATTATGGAGAAAACATAGTAATATATACATTAAACTCACCAAAAATAATTTCATTAAAGGAAACATTTCTTGAATATTTAATTTTCAATAACTCATTGAAATCAGTAAATGTATGAAGCTGTAAAAGTAAAAGTGCCCAAACACACATTAATTTTGTTGATACAATTGCTGTGTTTGTATGCGTATTTTTTTTTGGCCAAGATTATATTTAATTTATTATTAACCAAGGTATTCTAGTCTTTTAAAATAGTATTATTTATAACGTTCAAAAAACAAACCTTAAAACGACTTTTGATGAATAATTTATTTTTAATAAATAGTATAAGTAAAATGTTTACTAACTTCTTTCTCCTGTTATCCCCTCCCCAACCGCTGCCGCCGCCGCCACCACCACCAGTTCCACCTTCTTCTCTGTTCCAATTACCACGACGACCACCTCCGCCTCCAGATCCCCTCCTGTCTTCTCCACTGCTTCTCCTGTCTCCACCACTTCTCCTTTCTTCACCGCCACCACCTCTCCTAAATTCTCCTCCACCTCTCCTATCTTCTCCATCTTCTCTCTTCCACTCTCCACCACCTCTCCTATTGCCATCCCTTCTGGGTCTTTCATCAGTATCACCATCCCCTCCCCATCTGTTACTATTTCCTCTTCCACCTTTTCTTTCATCACTATCCCTGCCTCCTCTTCTTTCTTCATCACCAAACCTGCTACCCCTTCCTTTTCTGTCATCGTCTCTTCCACTCTGTATGTTATCACTAGCATCCCAATTGTTACCCCTCGTAAATTTATCACGGCCACCAAAACCTCTTCCTTTATCTTCATCTTGTTTTTGTCCTCTGAACCCTCTTCTGGATTTATCATCTCCAAATTGATGATCTGAGGCTTTGTCATCATCAGTTCTAGACCTAGTATTGAACGATCTTCTTGGCCTGTCTTCATTTGAGTGCTCAGATGTTCTATCATCATGCTTATAAAAACCTCCTCTTCGGGGTCTATCATCATTAGTCACTTGTTCTTCATCTGGTCTAGACCTAGGTCCTCCAAAACCTCGCCTGGGTTTCTCATCAGTAAAACTGAAATCGTCAGAACCCCGGCTGCCGACAGAACCTCTACCTCCTCTGTCTTCACCACCAAACCTACTTCTTCTAGGTGGCTTTTCTTCTCCGAAATTATCAGCAGCTTTTTTATGAGCCTCATCAGCCTGAAAGCGGGGACCTTTATCAAAACTCTTTTGCCTGTTGTATCCCCTGTTTTTGTTATGATCAATCTCACGGTTATCATGTTCACCGAATGAGTCCATGGAATGAAATGAATTCTGCCTCTGGTTCGTCTTGGGAAATGAAGAATCTGCCTTGAATTTGACCTTCTGTTCTCCAGAATCACTGTGAAAAAAAAATAAAAATAAAAATTTACATACTAAATATGACTGGGTAAACCCCTCTCCTTCCTAGACATGCCTCCAAGCACATTCCCTCTCTATTTGTTTCGCTTTATTTCAATCACCTAAAAACAATGGATTAAACTAACGACAGCTCATCGCTGTAATTCTCCCTCAGATCTTTTCTCAAATATCTTAACATTCTTAACGGCTCTGAACAAACCCGTAAAGAAAACAGAGGAGTTATTAGATAAGAAACATTTCTGATACATAACGTTGATGACAGACTGGTATGCTGTTACTAACTTTTTTATATGTATGGGTTTCTTAAACAGGAGTAAACAAGTAAGAAATCTGAAGTACTTTTTGATCAAATGCTCTTTTCATTAAAAACTCTCAAAGAGCCAATCTTATTGAAGGTGCCTCTTAACATGAGTCAATAATATTATTTCAAAATTATGTCAGTTATCGTCTTTCTCTAAAGATTTAACTTGTCAACACTCTCCATTTCTGTTCTTTTTCTTATTTTATTAATTTTTTTATATACTATATGAGATACTCATTACAGTTATAAACTAAATCATGTTAAGTAGGTGAAAAATCATATTGGGAAGTATAAATGATCTAAAAATTTGATTAAATTTGATTACATGAAGTATTTTGCATAGGCTGATATTCCTTTTTCCTCTCATTACATCTGGACAAAGAACATTAGTTTTTTATCAACCCAACACTATTTCATTATTATTTTTACCTACTACCAAATAGTTGATTTGGTTGCCATTCTTTACTAATTTTTTTTTTCTTCATAACAACTTTTATAAAATAAGTTAACTAATAAAAATACTTTCCATTTTATTGTTACAATTAACGCAATGTATTTTAAGCCACTTTATGAATAATAATAATATCCATAAAACTACTAATCATTTATTAATCAATAGCTATAAACATTATAATTTCCAATCAAATCATTGGTACTATTCACTATACTCTATTTTATTTTAATGGAGACACTAATGATATAATATTGTTCAATATACCCTCTCCTCCCTTAGACATACAATAATATTGAAGGAGCTTCAATAACAATTGAATAGTTTGGATTTCTATTTGTTTCATTATTGCGATCAACCCCTAAGACGATCAATATGTTGACAAAATTTGATATTGGATCAATAATATTGAATATGACCATGTTAAGACCAGTTTATATAGGGTGTTTTTTTAAGCCCGATAGAACTTGAAATTGTAAAAAATAACACAAAAAATTAAATTGTAATCAAATTTTTTTTTTTATTCGAAAGATCAATACGTGACATTAACATTTGAAAATGATTTCGGGCATATGGGCACCGCGGCTGTTCTTGACGAAGCGCATTCTGTAAAATTGTGTTCAGCAATGAGGCGCATTTTTGGCTTAACGGGTTTGTTAATAAGCAAAATTGCCGCATATGGTCGTGCGATTTGACACCTCTCGATTATTTCCTGTGGGGCTACGTGAAGTCACTGGTTTATGCTGATAAACCAGCAACAATTGACGCCTTGGAGGCCAGTATTGTTCGTGTTATTCGTGACATACGGCCAAAATTGGAGGTCCAGAATGCGCTTCGTCAAGAACAGCCGCGGTGCCCATATGCCCAAAATCATTTTCAAATGTTAATGTCACGTATTGATCTTTCGAATAAAAAAAAAATTTTGATTACAATTTAATTTTTTGTGTTATTTTTTACAATTTCAAGTTCTATCGGGCTCAAAAAAACACCCTATACTTTGGGACAGAGTTTCCCAACCTTTTTATGGTAAGAGGACCCTTCTGGTAAAAAGCTGAGAGCTACACAATGCCTAAGCAGAATTTGAAGAAAATCTGAGATAGTAAGGATCAAAACTATGTTGAGTTGACGTGGAACGACCCATTCCTCGTGGAATCCTTGTGTTCCGTGATATCCCGGTTGGTTATACAAAGATGAAATAATATAAAGAAGAAATTTTTTGTTTCAATTACTAAAGTTTTATCATGAATTAAAAAAATCATGAGGAAAACGACTTGGAAGGAACGACTATATATCTCATATAACTTTTATCCAAAGAAGTAAGAGTAGTTCAGGAGAAAGTCCTTAGTGGCTAAATAGTAGTTAAT
>NW_027109243.1:345103-376694 GCF_000696795.3 Halyomorpha halys | reverse complement strand
TAGACTAAGGCAACCATTACATATGAAAGCCTTCCAATTTTCAAAAATAAAGTACAACATAGGAGATAAGTGGGTAGGGAATACTTTTTGATGTAACCGATATCAAACATTTTTATTTATATCTCAACCTTATCATTTCTCCTAGTTCGTTAAATAAATAGTGTTCAATGATAACATAAGGAGGCATGCCCAGAGAAGTGAAGATAGCGCAATTTCTCATTAGTTATTTCTAATAATAACATCAACAATTGTTAAAAAAAAAAAAAAAGATCATTCAATAACATAGAATGAAACTTTAAGGATTTAAGAAATAAACAAATACCAATATAACCTCATAATAATAAAAAAAAATTGTACAAATGAAATTAAAAATATATCTAAATACAATATAGAGTTTTAAAGAAATAAGCATGGGAAATAAAATTAAACAATGTTTGCTCTACCTTAAGAACACTAATTAATTATAATAAAATAATTACTACATTCAAACTAAGAGATGTTAATTAAATTCTTTTTACATTGGAAAATTTTTAATTATTTAAAAGTGATTAAGAGAAGTTTTAGTAGACCACAGACAGTATTAAAGTGGTAAATTTCAAATAAAACAAAAAACATAATTTGTAATATTTATACTGAGACTGCCGTGAAAGTAGTAAGCACTTGAGATGAAAACCTCATAGTAACCTTCTCTTTGTGTTTCATGCTGGATCTACACGTTTATCACTTGCCACAAATCCAAGACTGTTCAAATGGTTGGTGAACAAAGGGAAGCAACAAACATCGGTATCAACAAGCTTGTTTTGTTCTTTTGAATTTTTTCGGCTACTACACTCGATTTACTCTATTTTCATTATAAAAAAGAATGAAATAAAGATAGACAAAATGAAAGAATACCTAAATATCAGCAAGGTAGGTTATAGATGATGAACATTCATATGAATAGTACGACATACCCTATAAATTCAACCTTCATTCTAGGATTTTAATTGGAAACTTCTTAATTTAATAACCTAGACATATAGTGTCTTCATAAATATATATTCGAGCTATGTTAAATAAAAAATAAACTGCAAAAGTTAATTGACAAGATTTGAAACCATGTATTTACACCGAATCGATAGTTTTAAAATATATAATCTTAAACAAGAGTTAATTATTGAATTCAGAGGTTGGAGAAATTTTTAAAATAAGTAAAAAACAGAGAGCACAAATATTCATTTTTTGGCAGTTCTAAAACAATGCAAACTGAAAACAAACGAGTGGATGTATTTCCCTTTAATTTGTGCCAAAAAACCGACACCCGACGGGTTGGCCGCAAATTTAGGCCACCTTTTACCAGGCAATTGAAATAACCTATGGGTATGCACCAATTTGCCACTGTTTGGCAAACGTGTAGAGACACTTTTACATCATTCACAAAATTAACACAAATTTCAGCACACCTCAGATGGTGCCTAAGTCGAGCATGTTATTGGCTATATTTACGAATTTAAGGAAATACATTTCTTAACTGAAACACACTTGGCATGTTAAACATACTTAGCACAGGTTGCGTGAGTGAAAACTTTTATTATATTTATATAAGTTGATTTAGCTTAATAAAAGCTATGCATTTTTTCTTCTGGCATAACATAAGCAAGATTATAGAAAAGTGTCTTTTGGCATATTTTGAGCTTCAGTGTAATTAATTAATATACTAAAAAGAATGAAACCAGACAAAATAGGAAATCTACAAGTGACAGGGTAGGTAAATCAAGAGGTTTAAAATGCTGCGATATACAAGCAATTAGTAGTGCAGAAAAAA
Source organism: Halyomorpha halys (assembly GCF_000696795.3). NCBI lineage: Eukaryota > Metazoa > Arthropoda > Insecta > Hemiptera > Pentatomidae > Halyomorpha > Halyomorpha halys. The sequence goes on along the minus strand of NW_027109243.1, from coordinate 374,890 downwards.
TAAAACGTGCAAAATTAAAGGGAGCCAAAGACATTTCTGCAATAGGTACAACAAATAAACAAGTTCTCACCAAAAAAATTGATACGTAGGTTTTGGCGAGTCGTTATAAGTACCTATAGAAGTGTCTATGCGATACTTATTTCTCCTGCTTACCATAGAAAAGACAAACATTTAATTGTTATATAAAAACGAAACACATTCGATAAAATATTAAAATTTATAAAAAAATAACACTCACACAGATGCTGAATCAAAACCATGTGTAGACGAAATTACAGGAGCTGTTTCTTTGGCCTTTTGGAAGTATGGAGGATTTTCTGAAACGAAAAAATGGATATTACATTACATGTAGATGATTGACCGTATGTGAATTAGAAAATTAGAACTGTGGGGAAGAAAAACAAAATTACTTTACAACTAATAATTGATTGCCAATGTCATGACTAAAAATTCAGGTTTTCTTCAGGGCTAAAATAAAAAGATACAAATTGGGCGAGAATAAACATGCAAACAAAACAGATATAGTGAGGTGTTCATAGTTGAGCATATGTATAGTTTACTGTTCAAACTTTAACTTAATTTAATTTCTTCTTCCTTATTTAATCTTGACAATCTCATACTGGGTGATTACTGTTTCCGTTTGAATTAACTTATTTTTTATTTTATTTTAAAGTGGACCTAATGGTCCTTTTTGCCAACCCCTAGCGGCTACCTGGGTTGCCACTGCGGTGGGAGTGTAAAGATTCATTCTTCAGGACTGCTGAAAAATGAATGTTTAACTACCCCAAGTGTTCCCACTGGACCCAATATGTTCCGAACTGAGTGCACTGAGACCTGCGCCCCAACTCGCACGTCCCTGCCAGAGCATGTAAGTCTTCCTTTCATTTCTACTTTTCCATATTTCTTTTCTCTCTTGTTCCTTCTTATTCATTTATTTTTCCCAGACACTATAATTATTTAAGCTTATTTCTTTTTACTCATCTATATTAATATAATTTTTTTCTTACCCATTGTATCATATATATCGCATACATTTAATTATGTTTATTTAAACTGTTTTTCATTATTTTAGAAACTACTTATGTATCTTATTATGTTAGTTAATTCTATTATTTATCATTTGCACTTTCTTCCGGAACTTTACGTTTATTTCTTGAACACTTTCTGTTTTTTAATTTTTCATCATTTATTTTGTATAAAACAGATATAGTGGTAGGAAATTAAGTAAGGCACTCATAAAAACAAATTAAAAAAACATGAATCAGAATATTAAGAAAGTTCAAAATGAATACAAACAAATTAATTAACTAACATATTAGTGATTAATGAACTGATCAAAAATAATGTTTATTTTTACTTTTGGTTGATGTCATGAAGAATACAAGTTGAGGGTAGCCTCTTTTTCTGCATTGGTAATGCATTTTAAGAGGCTGAGGAAATTTGATCTTTTGGCAAGGGGTAATCTGTATTTTGTGTTAGTCTGATGGTGACGCTCACCAGGTTTGTTGATTCAATAAATTTAGTTACTTGTACTCAGTCAAGTCTGAGTCTGTTTGTGTGTGTCTTCCACCTTTGTGGCCGTCCTGTCGGTGTCAGTGTCCTAAATAGAGGGCTCGTACAGTACTGAAAGCAGTAAAAAAATTTGATATGTCTCCTTGAAATTAATTCCGTCTCAGTCGGTAATTTGAATGCTGTATGTATGTGGTCCACCATTCTTGGTCTTTGAGCACTGTGACGCTTACTCGCCGTCTTCTGCTTTGCTCTTGGCAGGCTCACATGTTTATTATTAAACTGATACATTAAAGGTATTCATGATCTTTAATTCAACATGTAAAAATAGAAAAACTCATATTGAAAAGAGAAATATTTCTTTCTTTTACCTTGTTAAAACAATATCATATATAATATGGTTGAGAGTCTGTTACTAGGTCTGTTAAATGGAGAATGACGTCACACAACAGACCAGGTGAGCACGTCACCGTTTTGTTTGTTGTGTTAGATACTATAATCAAAACTTAAAAGTAAACAATAGTATGAAGTTTTGGAAGAAAAGGTTATAAAACAAGTTGCTCAGAAAAGCTACTAGGAGCTCTTATACCTTTAATAACATAACTTTAAATAGGGCTAGTCACAATCCTATACTTAAAACATTTTATATTTAACACATCATGAATACCCCTGTTATATCATTTTAACATGGTAAAAGAAGGGAATATTTCTCCATTTAACATGTTAAACTAAAGATCATGAATACCCCTAGTAATTAATAATAAACTGGTAAATTAGTAATAATGAGACTGTAATAAACAGTAATTGTAATAAGTAAATTAATATTACAGGATAAATAAATATATAATGTAAAAGGAAGCCATGTGGAATAAGTTAAAGAATAATATGAGGTAAGTTAAAGACAACTTAGTAGTATTATAAAATTAATAATGTAAAGGGTAATATAAATGATTTAAAAACAATAAGGCAATATCATAAAAATATTAATATAAAGGGAAGTAGTATAAAGAATATGTACCTTGTGCGATCGATAGAGGAGTACAATACCAAACAAATGAATCTGAATTGACAGTTGAGATTTGTCAACAAGCGGCGGTGAGAGAAAGTTTATGTATATAATGAATTAAGTCTAAATATGTCTTATATATAAATGTAGAATTCATTATTTAACTAGATACAAATGGAGTAAAAATACTAAGAAAAAAAGTAAAGGCAACTCAAAATAATGGTGGAAACTAAACATAGACAATTCGTTATTGATAACAAAAGGTTATCCGTATTGATAGTGATAAAAGTCATTTTATTTTTATAGATAATTGAAACAAAATCAATAGGCAAGAAAAAATAGAAAAAAAAAATAATAATAATAATAACAATACACAGTTAAAAGGTAATTTACAAGATGCCTGTGAAGTACTCATTTTATGGATTGTAATTATGCTCCTAACAAGTGATATTTTCAATTAATAGATTAAATATTGCATATTGAACTAAGGAATTAAACAATAAAGATAACTGGCTTCAACTTTCAACTTAGGAAGCTTTAACTTTAAATTAAGAAGAAAAAAGTTTCATTAATGAGTAAATTAAAATAAATCCTAAATAAATAATTAAATGAATATTTGAGCTCGATAGAGAAATAGAAATTGATTTTATGTGGCAAAAAGGAAAATAATAGGGATTTTCATAACTAGTTTAACATGTATGTGTGTTAAATGGAGAAATATTTTCTTCTTTTTAGCATGTTAAAACAAGATAACATTTAACATGGTAATGGGTCTGCCCAAGGGGAATAACGTCACAAAACCCACCAGCAGAGCTCCACACACATTATTTGGTCTGTTGTCATTTTGATGGGTCATAGTTCGTGTTGTTTTTGTTTTGGCAGTTTTTAAAATCTAATAAAGTAATGAAAAAAAAAAAACCACTAGCATAGGAAAGAAGGAACAAGTGAGGTAGAGGAAAGATGATGTGACGAAACTGTTGAAGATTTTACCTCGTAAAGATTACAAGGTTACAAAACAAGTTTCCCAGAAAATTTGATAGGAGTCCTCTGCATTCAATATATAACATGTGCTTCAAATTAGGCTGTTCATAAACCTATACTTATAACACGTAGCATGTTAAAACTTTTTATATTTAACATATCATAAATACTCCTCATATACTATGCAAATCAATAAATTTAGAATAAGCATAAAACATGAATTGAAGAAAGTTACTAATTAGACTCGATAAGCTTGAAAAGGCAAATAATGGAGATAAGAAGGTTAGCAGAGAAAAACTGTTTTTTATCTGGCTCGTCCAGACTAAGTGAGAGCTTTCTGCAGAAGTGATTTCTACATCTTAGTGTATGTAATATTGTCCTAGTGCAAATAAGTGTTTGAAGTCTCTCTTGATGCTTCACCAATATTCAAATGAAAATACTTGACTTAGTGGTGGGAAACCAGAGAAGAGGGGATGCTGCATAAGAGCCTTCTAAATCTAAGGCAGTGGTTCCAGATTGGGATGCATCAAGAGGTGCCATGATTGAATGCAACTTTCTCAAAATATTAAAATAAAAGTAGAAAATGTACATTCCAATGTAGTATTTACTTTGCACCGTCCCCCCCCCTGCAAATATTTAAGTGCTTTAAAAATAATTGTGCCACAATTTTTTTTTTTTGTTCAACATAGTGAAAAAAAATTGGTGCCAATTACGCTCTAGAATTTTTACTTAACAAAAATTTCTACAAGCAATTAACAGAGTAATGAAATACAGTTATAAATCTATTGAAATGAGCAAATTAGTGTACAAAGTGAAATATGAGGCCCAAAAAGGAAATAAAGACATCATAACACCATGATAATAACGTAATGGCAAGAAATAAATAATAAAGATTAATGAAATAAAATAGGGAAAAAGTAAAAAATTAAAAATAATAAAAATTGAGAGTTAATAAGAATATTTGATAATTAAACCATGAAGACATGAGGTGGTGGAAACAGTTTATAAATAGTGCAGAACATCAGGAAAAATAAGAAAAAGTAACAAAGATTCCATTGTTAGGTAACATTAAGGGCATTAGGTAACATAGCAGAGATGGGCAAACATTAATCAGGGTCCACACTATGCTGCGGTCGGCTGGGCGGGCTGACCCGCGTTGATGTAGACACCCCGGGCAACTTTGCAGGGTTCGAAAATGCCGGCCTGGGTCATGCCGATTCCAACCAGCATAAAGTAGGTACAGATCAAAGGAAGCCGAGCTGAGCCGAACAAAAATATAGAGTAGGAACGTTCCAAGCGGCTTCAGTTACAATTAAACCTCGGGTCAAACTATTTATTTTTGGAAATTTGGGTCCAACCTTGTTGAGTAGCATTTGAAAGTCCGATCGCCGCATTCGAAAAAAGTTGGTGAAACCGTCATTTCAGTATTCCAAATTCAACGGGTCTGGCTTCATCCAAAATTAAATCTTTCATTAATTCGCTACCCCTGTACAGCTCCCGTCCTCTCCTAAGGCTCGGGCGAGTCCAAAATCTTCTTTGACATCTTTTTGGAGGCTGATTTAAAGCGAGTACCACCATAGCCATGGCTGGCATAGCGACGTCATAGTTGGTAATCATTTTGAAAACACTTTAAAAAAACTTCTAAAAAGTACTCTTCAACGAAGTCACCAGCCTTGGTGTTGAAACTAAAATAATAATAAAATAAGGTAGAAATAACCAGGTCGGCTTCGTTTCGGTGTGGACGTCGTGCCGGTCCAAACGTGCCCGACCGACTTAGCACGTCCGGCCTACCGCGGCATAGTGTGAACCCTGCTTTAGCTATAGATAAAACTAATAGCTAATTTTTACCCAACAGTGTTCGGTAGTATTACACCTCAATCCGTATAGGTACATATTCTTCCTACTACTTCACTTTATATAAATGTTTTTTTAATATTGCCTTATTGTTTTCTAGTCATTTATATTACCCTTTACATCATTAATTTTATGATAATTCTAAATTGTTTACAACTTATCTCATATTATCCTCAACTATATACTCTACCTTCAACTTATTTCACACTGCTCCCTTCTACATTATATATTTATTTATCCTGTAATATTAATTTACTTATTACAATTGGTGTTTATTACAATCTAATTATTAATAAATTACCAGTTAGTTATTAATTACTATATCAGTTTAGTAATAAACATAACCAGCGGAATGGCCCCTTCCCATTCCAATAATCCACTAGCTAAGCAAGCCAACCAAGTTACAACCTTCATTGGACCCTTCACCTAACCTTATAATGCCAAAAGGCAATCCAAGGTATCATTAACACCCAGATATACATATAGCATACCTCCTATATGTATGTACCAAATATTCAATAACATCATTACAGGAGGGTATGAAAAAAAAAAATAAAGTAATAAACATTAGGAGAAGTTAGCAGGTGATTAAGCCTGTAAGACTTGGTCCTGACCTGCTTGATCTTCTTATTACAGTAGCGAGCTAGCATCAGATGTCTGTCATGGGTGATATTTAGATATACTATGCTGCCTGCTGGTTTATTCTCGTACTCTGCCACCTTATAGGCTTTAGGGAGAGGATCTTCTCCTTCCAGAAGATCAAGCAGGTCAGGACCAAATCTTACAGGCTTAATCGCTAGCTAACTTCTCCTAATCTTTCTCTCCGCCTCAAATTAATGATCTACAAAAGTGTGCTGAGGCCAGCTCTGCTCTACGGAGTACCTATGCTGACCAACATAGCACCTTTAACAGCCAAGAGACTCCAAAAATTCAGAGTTGTATATTGAGACATATACTCAGACATACTTTACTTCAAAGAGCAAAGACGGACCACATACATAAGACATTCAAACTACCGACTGTGATAGAATTTATATCGAGGAGACACATCAAATTTTTTGACAGTACTGTAAGAACCCATTATTTACGGCCACAAAGGTGGCAGACACACACAAACAGACTCAGACTCGACTGAGTACAAGTAACTAAATTATTTGAATCAACATAGTCAAATTTCCTCATTCCCTCTTATGCATTACCAGAAAAAGAGGCTACCTTCAACCTGTTTTTATCCTCACAAACCCATAGGCCTTAGAAGAACAAAATAAAAATAAATAATAATAATAAAGATTATTTTTGATCAGTTCATTAATCACTATTACATTAGGTAATAAATTTGTTTGTATTCATCTTAAACTTTTTAACTATTCTGATTTATCTTTTATGTTAATTTGTTTATATAGGTGCCTTACTTAACCTCCAGTTAAGAATAGTTAATAGTAATATTTCTTCAAATGTCAATAAAAAAAATAAGACCAAACTGAATCTGATTCATACCTCTGTAGGGTGGTATAGCTTGGGTAGGCGGGGTGTATCTAATGTCATCAGAGACTTTTCCCCCGAGATTGTCAATGAGGTCGACTAACAACCTACTGCTGTTCAAGATCGAAATTAGCCTAAGATGGTAAGTAAGGCCTAACGTCTTGTTCGTCATCTTCTCTGAAATCTAAAATTACATTACAATAAGTTGAATGAGACAGAAAAATAAAGGATGGATTACATGAAACAAATAGTTTAACAAATACACTACCAGATGTATATTACAGAAAGAAAATTAAAATAAATGAATAGAATAATAATTAATTAATAACAAGTATAATACTGAGTAGTAGAAATGATAATGTACTATTGGAGTAATAATTATTAAAATAATAATTAATATACAGAGTAATCTCGGAACTCAGGAACTGGCGTTAAAAAAAAAAAAAGATATTTTTTTTTTTTAGAAAACTCAGCAGGCGATAAAATTTTTGTTTTCAAATAAAGGTGCACAAAAGTAAAGGACATTTTTAACTTTCCCATCTGTAAGCAAGTTATTATATTTATTGTAAGAAAGTTATTGTATACACCATGAAAATCGAACATGGAAATTTTAACAGTTTTGATATCGGGTAATCTAATTCCTATGAAAGTGTTCATAATATATTTATTCTATAAATCATTTGATTTTGTAAAACTAATTTAGTAGAAATACGTAAAATTCAAATTTTGGTGGTCATTTTTTCATTATATTTTAAATAAACAGATACTAGGAGTATTTATTTATTTTTATTTTTTTAACTTATAAATGGAGAATCTAATAATTTAAAAAAATTAAACTAAAAATAGTTTTTTCTACTATTTCACTTATCTTTTTTAACCTACACCTGGATCATATTCCTACAATTGTTTACATAACATAGATAAATAATCTTCTAATACAGTATAATAATCTGTTTTTAGTGGTAAGATAAAAATTTCAACAAGGACTCAGATCATGTACGAGGGTCCTTAAGACTGAACAATTAATTATATTACAACATTATTAATAAACAAAATTCACAGATATTTAAATAATTTACACATTTGATTGATACTTACAGCATCACTAACTTCACCGCAATTTTCAAATCCAACTAGACAACATTCGACAGCCTGAGTCCGCCATTTTGTGACTAATTCTCGAGATATTTGACACAAGTTGTTCAAAGGAACCTGATCGAGAAACATTTCAATTTTTGTAAAAATATATTTATATAAATAAAACAACACATATTTATAATATTTTTAAAAATTATTCTTACATTAGATCTATTACCATAATCAACATATAATACTTTGACGCTATCTTTGTTGAAACTGACGACCATCGCTCGATACCAAGTATTGTCTTCGAACAGAGCAGCGACTGGGCTTCCAATGCTAATCGATGCCAAATCCTAAAAATCAATAAGAATTTTAATATCAGATGTATATTATACATAAATATATCTTAGCTTGATTTAAAAAAAAAAAAAAATCTGTTGGCAGTTATCACCCTACTAATGTCCCTACGTTTTGTGTAGATTGGTGGGTTCGTTTTAAGTTATTGCTATTTGTATGATTTTTGAAAAAAAAAAAAAAAAAAAGTATTTAAAAACCAGTGAAGCAAAAAATTTTTAAATGTTGGCTTATAATAAATAGTTTAGTTTCTATTGGAGTTATTTTAACTGCACCTGGAGCCCATCTTCCTTTAAAATTTTTTTTCTATTTTTCTGTTGCTTTAAAAATTTATACTTTTGGGTTTCTCGAGGGGAGAAAAATGAATATAAATTTAGTTCCTTTCTAGAATGCTACAGTTTAACAAATGATAACGATGTGATAATGCAATAGGAATTGGATGTTTTAATTTCTCCTTTTTGCTCATTTAATTATTTATAAAATTCTTTAATATTTTGTATTTATCGATTTTTCATAATCGCTAACAATGAGAACTTTTTTTTTAAATAGACAAAATTAAAGGTATTTTAGAGGAAGATTTTCTAAAAATTAATCATTTAATCCCTGCAGGCTATTTCAATGAGGATAACACCTAACTGATGTTAAAGAATATTTAATTGAACATTGACATGGAGAGTTTAATCAAAATTGTTAGCTGTTTTTAGAAAATAGAAAAAAATTGATTCTATAAAATGGTGGTACTACTGGTTGGTTGATTTTATTGAAAAAGTTGATGTCTCATTACAGGCATACACTTGTCTGAAATATGTAATTTCAATATCGTAAGACTATTCATTGTTTAGCTTGACTGTTCACAGACCAGGTTTGCGCGACGACGAGGTGTTTTAAACTCAAGGACCTCAAGGTCCCTTGAGTTTAAAACACCTCAAAACATATATTTTTGTAAAAAAAAAACAAGAATTATAAATTTTGCATTACTTCTTACTATAAATTCAATACATGGGGGTCACTGAAAGTAAAAATGGAAACTCTTAATTGGGGAAAACCAGCGGGTTGGAATGTGATCCTGACAACGAAATCACCACAGTAGAACCGTTAGTCAAACTTTTTTCACAAATACCACACCCAGACTTGCTTTGCTAGGACCAACATATTTCAAAGCAAATACTATATTCAACCCGGAAATGACAAGCATCACCAAATGTTTATCTCACAAATGAAAAGCATCATCCAAATACTTATCTCACAAATGACAAACACCATCCAAATGCTTACCTTACAAATGACAAGCACCATCCAAATGCTTATCCCACAAATTCGAAGCACGAATTGACCACATAATCTATATCAATTTTGTATCAAAGGTTTAAAGTATTATTAATTAGTACTCTCGAAATTCAAACATCTAACATTTGAATTTTGTATGATAGCAAGTTTTGGTAAATATCCTTTTCATAAGTGTAATGCTTTCGGGTTAAGAGCTGTATTGATATTGTAATTACGTGTCCCTATTATGTATTAAATGTTTTCATTAATTGCTTTTTTCTTCTTCATGAATAATTTTAATGGACGTGTGATTTAATCTTTTTATATAATTAATTTCTATGTATCTTTAGTATTGTTTGAATTTAATTTTTTGAATCACCTGTACTTAATGCTTTTGTATTAAGAATAAAACATATCAGAACAATCTTACATTTCCTCAATGAAATATTGAACATAATGGATAAAAAGACAAATAAAACCTAAAAGTAATGCAGATAAAATTGCTGGGTATAACTAATTATTCATACAACCACATATTATTACAATGTATATATATATATACACGTTTCGTGAGTAAGAAACAAATCTTTTCAAATTCATTATGACACTAATTCTAATCATTTAAAAACTATATTATGAAAAAATATAAAAATAAAACTAAATTTGAGGACTCACATGAAGTCTTGGTTGGGTTACACAATACGCATTGACAGCCTCTTGGATATTGTTTATTATATCCAGCTTACTGGAATATTGAACACAGAACTGCGCTGGAGATTCTACTACGCTTACGGTTACTTTTACGTCCTTTCCTCTAAAAATAGATAAATATAAATATACAACACACTATTTAGATTAATAAAATAAAATAATATTCCTTAGGCTTTATAAATCAATTTGAAGACTCCATTTACAGTCAGTATTTATTGTTTAGGATTTTCTTATCAATATTCGTATAATGGCTATATACTCCACCCAAGGAAGTGTTCTAACAATACTATATATTATTTATGTTCTTTAGTAATCATTATTATGCTCATGGATTATCATTAAGGTGTACCGGAGATGGCCATTATAATGAATAAAATAAATAAATGTAAATAATTGAAGGTACTGATTGTGTATTTGAAAATAAAATTTAAATGTTTAATTACTTATAATTAATGCTGAAAATAAGCATACTGCCATAGTTTTTTTTTTTTGTTTTACCATTATCAATCAGTTCATATGTAAATATCACAGCTAAGGTTGTTTTTAATACTCAGCAATTAGTTACATGTATCTATGGCATTAAGTGAGATCCTTCCATCCCCCCGAGATGCTTGAGGCCATCCAAAAGATACAAGAAGATATTGATAGCATTAACGTATGGGCAGTTAACAATTATTTGAACCTGAATGCTGAAAAAACCAAGGAAATTCTTATTGGTTCCAAGCGCCTTCTTCATTCCCTCTCTTACTGACCTCTACTCTTCCTTAACAACCAACCGATTCACTTCTATCCCACAATAAAGAACTTTAGAGTCACCTTCGACCAACACCTCTCCTGGAATAATCACATTTCCCAAATCACACGCTAATCTATAACTGTACTCAAACAATTCCTAAGATCCCGTAATTCCATTCCTCAGAACACCCGTCAGTCCTAGTAAACTCTCTCATCTAATCTTTTATTAAATCTTTATTAAAGAAGTCTGTTATTTTTTTTTTGCTGAGACTTCTGCAGAAACTTCTTCACTGCTTATTCACCCAGACATTGCCCACTTCAGACAGTGATTGAAATGGTTTGATTTTTTTTTTTTTATACGCCAGTTTGGATTGCTGAAGTGTTTGAGTATTTAAGTTCAGATTACCAAAATTAAACTGTATATGGTTTCTTATTTTTAAGAAATTTTAATTTTATTCTTTTTAAAGTTTATATTTAAAATATGATAAATGAAAAATTCGACATCTGTCATTTTTTAAGCTTACTCATCCATAATGAGATAGTAAAGGTTTATTTTGAATTCGTAGCCACCATAATAGGTATTAATAAAATTTACTACAACAAACATAAATAAGTCAGTATTACTTAACCTATAAGAGAATTTACACAGAAATATCTTCATCTTTATACTAGGTGTAAAGCTACTAATGTTATTAAAATTTTACAATTTATTGGTTATTACCAACAAATATTAGTGTAAACAGAAAAAAAAAAACACTTTAAAGGCCTTACATAAATTAATTTAACCTAGCCTACTTTTATATATTTTTTTCCAGATATATATAGAATATAAAGAGGAGCACACAGTGGTAAGGCACTATGCTACCAACTCTAAGGTTGAACCCACCCGGTTTCGAATCCAGCTATGGCAGATAATTATTTTATGTTACACTGTATCTGTGAATCAACCCTGTGGGTTCAGGAGCCCTACTGGGGTCCGCCCAGCCTAATAAATTGGGGAAAAATCTGGTGGTTGAACGTGATCTTGAAAAAATCACCTCACATAACCATTGTTCTAAAAACAGTGCTTCCTTACAAAGTACTGAACCCATGAACCTTCATGGTTCATAGCAGTTCACATTATTAATACTTTAGAATATAAAATAAAGATTTAATAAAAAAAAAAAAAAAAAATCAAAAACAGAATATTTTGTAGTAAAAGAAACTAGAACAAAAAGAAACATGTATAATTGACCGAGCATAAGTGAGGTCCTCTTCCAACTTGACTATTTGGCAGATCTTCTGTTTGTTATGTGATTACGACGACCAAATGTGTTGTTAGTTATTATAACAAAAGTATTCAACTAAAATATAAATTACAATCTATTTCAACTACAGAAATCATCTGTTCGTTTGACTGAGTCTCATTTGTAATAATAAAACAATATTTACCTGGGATGAAGCTGATTAGTGTATTCTAATGGTGAGTTGAAAGTCCACAATATTTCTTTCACGTTCTTATTGTCATAATACATTTCGCAATACTGGTATAGAGGATTCCCGTGCTCTTCATCAACAACACGAATTAACACACATTTTCTTTCTAAAAATTCCTGGAAATACGCTTTAGCCGAATCGGTCACTTGTTGAGATTTTAAATCAGAAAGGCAGAACCTCAAGGCCATAGCAGGGGCATGCCTCGCCCTATAAATCAAACAATAAATATGATATAAAAAGTAATAGGAATATTGTAAGAAAGGTATATACATATAAATCAGGTTGATAAGAACTGTATTTTAAGGGATTTTTATAATACACTAGCAGACCCAACAATCCTTCGCTATTGCCATATTTGAGGATGTATATACATTAAATGAACACTATTGGAACTTTAATATCAATAAATATATAGATAAAGTGATCACAATCGGATGAACGGTATTATGGCAGTGTATAAAGTATGAACAAAGAAATATTGACTTTAACTTGTTAGATTTACCTGTTAAAATTTTTAGCTAACTCTACGTTTCGACCCACTTTGCAGGCCTTCATCAGGGCTCTTGTCTAGTAAGTAAACAGATGACTCAGTCTTCAACCCAACAAAGTGGGGCGAAACGATTGTCGGATAGTGGTACAATATTTTGTTCCGTTTTATTTTTAACAGAAAATTCTGTTATTATATTCCACTGTTACACTGTAAACGAACCAATACAATATAATAAACTGAAAAAATAATTTAATTATTATGAGCCATTTAATGCATTTAAAATTGATATAATTGAATAAAGAGAAGCAGCCATTAATACATCTGCCAAAAGTCATTATTAAAATTTATAAATTTACTCAGATTATTCAGCGATTAATGCCAAATTATAATTATTATAAAATTCAGAAACATTAACCCTACAATTTTCTTAATAGCTAGTGCAAATAACTTATAGCATAAATTACAAACATCATTCATCTTCCTATATCCTCATGAGGTATTGATAAATGTATACGAACAATTATAACTGATTTAAGTTCATAAATATTATGATAAAAAATTTTCATAACAAAAAAAAGTTTTGATTACATAAGGCTTGTATACTTACTGCGGAGGGAGTTGGTATATTTCAGAACATGGAATATCTTCACTATTTCCAAAATCCATGTGATAAACAAGACAAGAATCGTGCCGTATATTCATTACAATACTACGCCTATAAGTGTTATCAGTCAATACGTGTGTCATCACCATACAACCTGAAGGAGGAGAATGAAGTGGTAAAAAAAAATACATATGAAGACAATGGATGTAAATACCATAAGTATAGAGAAAATAAGATAGATAATATCAATATACAACAGGTCCTAAGCTATATTGCGGATTAAGGCAAAACTAAACTATCTGCACTGCAGAGGAACTCAAGCTATTAAAATTCTTTGAGGGAAGAGGAAAATAATGGAGAGGGTACGCTTCCAGGACAAGGCAGGGTCTACTCCTTTTGTAGGCATGGCATCCGGTATGCCATATTTGACCGTTGAGAATTGCTCCTGCATCCCATATGCCAGTAATGGCTAGGCAGGGAGATTTATTTTTTAAGAAATATTATAAAAAGTTGAGTTACCCAAAGAAGCAAGCTCATATTTTGTTTTTGATACTGTTTTTGTTTTGTCTTTTTACTATTAATTCTCAGTCACTTTTTTTTTTGTCGTAAACATTAAATGTTCTAAAAATATAATGTTAACTGTTTTTACTTACTTTTTTTAAATTAACAACTTTCTCCATTATATTAGAAACAATTATTTGTTTGTATCAAACTTAATATTTTAGTGCTTCCCTTAAAAAAGATGATTTTATATTAATTCTTCCTAGAAAACATACCTACATACTAAAAAATTTACCAAGTTAATTCAATACTTTTTAGAACAGTAAATAAATTTTGGGATCTTTGATACTCAAATTGTAATGAGTCTGAACAGAACAGAGAAAGAATCATGGATTACTTGAGAACGGCTAAACAGATTTTCATTATAGATATATCAAATCATTGGAAATGATATTTGCTACAACTTCTATTCTCTCCACATTTGTGATTGAATCAAGAGTATTATAGGTAATTAAATTAATGTGCAAAATCCCTATTAACTTCGACATCAAGTTGCCTTCAAGATCCAATACCCACCTCTTAGCACCATTTTGTCTTTGAAGGAGAGAGTTTGGGTATGGCACCCCTTGTTAAAATGCAATATATTTAGTTATAACCACTGTTTACTTATTAGAAATGTAATAAAAGTAAGTTCACATATCACTTATGACATAAGTAGAAAGACATATTTAAAACATAATTCAGAGCAAAAATCTCTAATTTTCCTAAACCATTCACAGAACACCTTTATTCAGTTATGTTTTCTATTATAATAGATAATTAATCTCAATAATAAACCAATGTGTTATAAATTATATGAGTATAATTACAAGTTATACATTCTCTGTTCTGTCAAGTCTTAATAATTTGAGCTTCATGAAATATGAAGATATGAACGCATCAATTGCAGTCATCACATTTAGCTATGGGCTCTAAAATTTGTCTTCAGTTAGGACCAGCAGGCACATCAGTACCGAGACAAAGCCCATATCATATCCAGCTGGGAAATAAGAGTTATTGTTTCTCGTAAGTTTTAATTATTTTGTTGCTTTAAGTCCTTCTGTTTTGCATCCATAATCGTTGGTTTAATGGAAGCAACTTGCAGTAATTTTATAAAATCAAAAGATGATTTATTTCCTTCCATCCCAGCTAATTTAACCCTCAATCAATGTCAGAAGCGAGATTAAAGATTAAAAAAAAATACTGAAAAATAAAGACTTGGCCAAAGTATAAAATAACAATAATGCTATCATCTTATTTTATTACCAAACAGAGATGAGGACCAGGGCTAGAGTTGTTACACACAAATCTATGGTATAACAAGCCTCTTCACGTAGCCAGGGTCCGCTGTATTTGAAAACTTTATACATATACACAATTTTTCATTATACTATACAGCAGGAGTGGCCAACAAGTCGAATGCGATATGCTTATAAGATAAAAAGTAGATCACATGTAAAGAAAAGTTGGCCACCCCTCCTATACAGTATATAAAATTTTAGAAATAAAAATAACATTTACCTGGCATTAAGGGAGGTGTATGAGGTATTGGTTTGTGCTGCTTCAAAAGGTTAATTAATCTTGGTAATGCATCTTCTGCGTTCGACTGCAAAAAAACAAAATAACTAAAAGTTAACAATAGAATGTTAAATATTATCAACATAAATGTTTATCTGGTTCACTTAACATGTGGAAACTAATTGAAACAAGTCATTTAGCATAAAATTGCAAGAACTTATCAAAATTCATTTAATTTAAGTCACTGATTTCAATCCTTTGATATTATCACTTAACATCCTCTAATCAAGCAGATACAGGAATCGATGGCCAACCTACAGCTATGATTTTTTTTTTAATAAGAAAACAATTTTTAATAAGAATAGTGAGAAAAATTGGTAAAATCATTACAATTCAAGCATAATTGAGTCAGTCTTACTGATTTCTGAGAAAGGGGTCTCTTCTCTTAGACCCCCTCAGGGGAATTATCTGTCATGTGTGCCATAGGTTTAGCAAACATCACCAATTTAAAAACAGGTAATTGTTAATAAATAATGATGTCTCACTATCTGTGAATATGAAAATGTCCGACTGTTTATAAACTCACTATTAACTAAGTCTAAGAGCAGGTTTTGAAATAATATCTAATGGATAAGGAAACAAAGGCAGAGTGATACAAGTATTGAACTGCAGTTACGGCTATGCAAGTAATGTTAAATTAATACAATAGAAAAAAAAACAAAATAAGGAATATACAAGGGGAAAATTAAAGTAAAAGAAAATTTAAACTAAACATAATATTTTAAACTTCAGTAGTAAGATCTAAATATTTCTGAATGAAAAAGAAACAAGATTAACATGAAATGTTCTTATAATATAAAAAATATCTTAAACTACAAATAATAATTAACTATTTAACATATAATAAAAATAAATCTGAATAGTTATAGTGCAGAACTGTTTATATTAAATATTTGATGTGGAGTTAATTGGAAATCGCTTATCGGGGAAACATGGCAACACTGTACAAACAAATATTTCAGAGCACGATTGTCTTGTTCCAGTTTGTGAAGTATTGTTTGTTATTTAGATCAGTTTCAATAGTAATACAAATCTGAGAATTAATACACACATTAAAGAGATGAAGTAACTAAACACATTGATCCCAAATGGTACCAGTTAATGAAGAAAAATACTGAGAATGAACAATGAGGCAGTGCACTGTTTAAGAAACTATGTTTATTTAAAGCAAAATGAATTTCGGTGATAATAATAATACTAGAGCTATACGCCACGAAGCTACATAGCGAGGTAAGAATCAGACAAGAGATTACATTAATTCTTTAATTTATTATCCAATAAAAACAATTACAACCATCTCCATGTCTCTAACCTATCACAATATTTCCACGTTATTGGCTACAACACTTATTATGAATTTAATTGTTATTTCATACTCAAAATTTTGTTTGTAAATGTTTGCAGGCGAATTGCAAAGCAGATTACCCTTTAAGAAAGATAATTTGACAAGATACGGGTAAAAAACTAACTCTAATGTCTACTTAGTTCGAGATAACCTGTTATGTCAGTGAACCTTGAAGTAAGTACAATCTTCTCATCTCATCAATTATCTCTGCTTGCTAGAGACTCAACTATTTATGCACTAGTTAACATTTTAATACTTTTTTCTGCTCTAAGTTAAGTAACAGTAATTAAGTAAGTTTCTGTTTTGTTATTTTGTATTATAATTCTGAACTAGAGTAAAAACCAATAGGCTAAGCCTCCACTGAAATATATCTGTCTCTTTTGAGCAAGCATAGTGAGCCGAAATTAACAGCTGTGATCTATTCAAAGCAGTAATAACAGTAGAAGTGAATTTCTTAAAAGTGGAGATTATTTTGTACACTAGTATCCTCAATTTTAATAAATCGGTAATCAACATGACCCCAAATGGATCTGTTTAATAAGTTTCCAACCATAAAGGTAAAGAACCACTTTCAGAAATAAAAAAGCTCTTGAGCAAGCAACTTAATACTGTAGTATGCTTAGATAAGGGTAGTCATGATGCGTTAAATGTAATAAGTTTTAATATGCTAAATTTTAAAAGAATAGGATTGTGAGCAGCCTGATTTAAAGTGCATGTTTTATGTTAAAATCAGAGTAGCACCAAGCGGATTTTCTGGGTAACTTGTTTTGTAACCTTGCAATCTTTACGAGATAATAAAATCTCCAACAGCTTCATCACATCATTTTTTCTCCAACTCACTCGCTCCTTGTTTCCTCTCCTATTTTTTTTTCCATTACTTTATTGTTATTTTCATCCATTACTTTATTAGAGTTTAAAAAGACACCACAGAAAAACAACCTGAACCATGAGCAACTAAACTAACAAAAGAGAAGACAAGACGGTGTGTGGCTCAGCTAGTCTGTTGCGTGACATCATTCTCCATTTATTAACAAACTTTTAACCATGTTAAATGTTATATCATTATAACATGCTAAAAGAAGGGAATATTTCTCCATTTCACACACTTTAACATGTTAAACTAAAGATCATGAATACCCCTATTGGAATGTTTTTAACAAAAGCTATATGATGGCCACAGGGATGGGCAAAAATTAGCTTTAGTTGAAACAAATTGCTAAAATTACCATGGATACGACCCTTATTCATGAATGAACCATTGATAAATAAATATCGTATCCATGACTATTTTAGCTATTAGTTTCAACTATAACTAATTTCTGCCCAACTCTGTGGGCCATATATTTATATATCTTCTGTTTTTTTTAGTTTCAGGAAATTAAATCACTTTTACATTAATACATCAAACTTATTGCCCATCTTCAGAGCTCTATTTTTTAAAAATATATAGTTACAAAGCTTGTTCTTGTATTGAAGTTTTGAATTATAGCCAAATTTTTATTTTAAAATTAAAGTTTATACCTTTAATATTTTATTTGGTTTTCTTTGGGAATTTTCAGTTCGATTTCTGTTTGAAATATCATTTATTATATAAAAACTGTAACCAAAACATATTTATAATTAACAACAGTCACTATATATAGTACTGATTTTTTTTTTTTAATTACTCTTTTTTATACTTACACTGTATGTACTGGCTCACATTCCCTTGCTTGTTTGGTATTAGTACAATAAAGTAAGTATGTTTTGGGTTACAGTTTTTATATAATGAAGGACTTAATTTCATTAACAGTAATCGAAATGAAAATAAGATATTAAAGGTATGAAGAATAATATTAAAACAAAAATTTGGCTATACTTTTAAACTTCGATATAAGAAAGAACTTCATAACTACATACTTTTTAAAAAAAAGGCTCCTAAAGATGGTCGACCTGTTTGAAACATCAGTAAGGTTGATGTATTAATGTAAAATTAACTAAACAAAGAAATTGAACTGAGAAGGTGAAATAATTTCCAGAAGCTTAAAAGCAGAAATTAACATGATAAACATAAAAAAATAAATCACTAAACAAATTTCTATATATATTCGATCAGAGGAAGTAAGAGCTAATATAAAAGGACTAAATTCATTGAATTAAATGAAATGAATTTTAATAAGTGCTAATTAAAGCAACAATAGTAATTGTGTAAGTAGAAATTTTAATTTCCCACCACTCCTAGAGGTTTTTTGTACTCTTGTACCCTGAATTTAATACCTCTGTAATATGTATAACCACAATGTTTACAATAAGTAATATGTATGATCTTGATATTAAGATCCCAACCATAAACATAATGAATCTCCTTTAGACATTAAAATCTTGGGCGACCAATTGATGCTTAAATTATAATACTTTTAACATTTAATAATAAAAAAAAAAACTTATTAAAAATTGTGGAAAAATCACAGCTATAAGTCGATCATACATATCTATACCTAGGAAGTAAGAGCTAAAGGGCTAAATTCTGACTTAAATGAAATGAATTTTAATAAGAGATCTTACAAGAATAGCTTAAATTACTAACAATTGTATTAATTTAATAGTTACATGAATGAATTTAACTATATTCTTCATTAAAAATATATTTAAGGATTTACAAGAACTCTAATTTAACACAAAATTAATAAATAAAAGGTCACTTGATATTTCAGTGATGTTCAAGTTACGAGTTATTAAAATTACTTAATTTAATATAAAGACAATGAAGAGTGTTCAACAAAAATTTTGAATTTAAAAAAAATTTTAAATGAGAAGTTTTCTATAAACTGACAACGCAACAATATTTATCGAAGATAAAATCAAGAACAGACTGCATAATATTATATTATTATTTAAAAAAATATATATATAAATACCTTAAGTTGTACAAAAAAGGAATATGGGCCCTCTTCCATGTGGCTGACATATACATGGTGCGTCGTTCCAACATTCAACATCTGCATAGAAGAACTAGAATCAGGCATTGGTAGTCTGTCTGTGTGGTAGTTTACCGGTGGTTCGTACTGAGGCGGAGGCATCATTTGTCCATATGCCTGTTGCTCGTTTGCCCTTTGCTGAAGTAACCTTAATCTATTTTGATCAGCACGGTCACTATATTGTGGACTGGATGGCATCATCCCTTTAGCAATAATCATTAGTTTTGTATCAGTTATTGATGTTCCTAAATCATTTTCAATAATCATACTATCCAAATACTTATTTGAAGTGGCAATGAAAATATTTACAACAGTTATATTATTAGCTAGTTGTCTAAAAACGCACTGCCTCTCCTCGTAAAGAATGAACTTTTTAAGAGTAGAAAGTTCCTCATCGTTCCACTGTTTAATAACGTTTACTCCTTCCAAAAAACAAGTGACAGCTAATGGTGGAATTGTCAACAGCGTTTGATGATCATAGCTCAAAAGTCTTATATCCGTCAATGGCAAAGATGCGAAATTTCCATAATCAATAAAAAGTACGTTCACAGTTTGGTTTTGAGCCAAATGGTCTAAAATTTTAATTCTATAATACTGTTGATCATCATACTGACCAATACAAACTAATCCAGAGTGAAGGTCCTCTTTTTTAGGAATATACCTTACACTCCTAATATCCTCTATATTCTTTAAAAGATAACCTTCGACATAGAGAGCTAATTTATGATCTTTTTGAAGGCATATTTTTAACAGTTCACCAGCTTTTTCGACATGGGTTGGAAAACCGTAGGTAATTTCCTTTGACATGATAAATAAGGACTGACTAAAGATAAAATAATTTAAAACCTATGCGCGTAAACACTCGAAAACACCGATAATACGTTTTTCCTCGTTGAAAGTTATTGAACTCTCTTTTCAATCAATGACGCGAATAAGCATGGTCTTAAGTCAAGATAGTTTAGTAACACTTGAAATTATTTGACGCCATAAATGGAATTTTATCGAGTTAAAAGGACACTTAAAGCCTTATAAATGTGTTAGTCAACAAGCAAGGCACACTACATTAGTTCAAACACCCGGTCTTAATCCTACTTACTTTTTTTAAATTCTTACCGAACAGCAATCGAACGTAAATAAATGTAAATTAGACAGCGGCCCCTGGCGGGAATTCTTTATACTATTCAGCTTAAGGTTGATTGTCATGTACCAATTCGTAAAAATATTTATTTAAAAATGAACTCATAAAAGTATTTTAAACAGTTATAAATAAGAAAAAACTTTATTTATGATAATATAAGCAGATTTTCAAACGTATTTATATAGCAATTTAATTATGGCGGTACAAATGACGGTTTTAAATGTTTTCCGGGTGTAGGTTACAACCTCCGGTCATCCTGTTTATTTGTTTTGAACTGTATTAGAGAAATTGACACAAACAAGTATTAAAAGTTAGTTATAAACAAATCCTGATAATTATAAAAGAAATACTTGCACCTCATATTCAAACCTAAAATTTACTGTAATTAAACTTAAAAGCTTATCCAATAAACTAGAAATGGGGAAACAAATGCGAACAACTCAGGGAAAATTAATATTTAAGACCATAATTTAAAAAAAGTTCCACCAACTATGATCGACAATAAATACGTTATCAATAACGTAATCAGTATATATTATAATAGATTTAACTAAAGCCCTAAGGTAAACGTAACTGTATATCACAATCGGGTCTATTTATAAACCAATAGGGGGAATTAGAACCTATCTCAAAATACTACAGATTAGACACTAATTCTGATAATGATAAATCAAACTGTAAACTTACTATTACTTTTAAAAACATTTCCAAAAACTCTCTTACAGTAGACAATACTCATTTCACTGGACAGGTACCGAGTTGGTTATAACAGAAACAAGATACGATTGTGCGAAGTTCTCTATATTACAAAGTTTTCTTTTTACTATAGAATAAACTCTTTAATTCTGGACATAGCAGCTCATAGTTTATTGATAGGATTATAAACTACAGTTACCATGATTACAATAATTTAATAACATTAATTCCAGTCTAATCGAAATAAAATTATGGTTATGACTTCGTATTTCAGTTTTCTTTTTATTTATAACATAAGACTACACTAATAGACGACTATAGCAACATAATGAAGAAGAAATAAAAACCTAGACTATGTAAATTTAATTTCAGCTGATGAAATTTCATGGAAAAAAGTGATAAAGATACGTTACGATATTCATTTGTTCTTTAGAATGAGAACTTTTGTAAAAATTTACAAACGTGAAAGAAACAAAAGTAATAAACTAATTAAATCCCTAAAAATAATTTGCGATAAACTCAATTGCTAATAGGTAATAAGTTTTTCCTAAGAGAAAACATGAATTATACAGAATATAATGGTCAAATTTTTATGATTCATAATATTTATTTTTTCTTAGAAATTACATTTTTATAATTAGTGAAATAATAATAAATAAACTGTAAATAATTGTAAAAAACAAGTCAATTTTGTGAACACTTTCATAAATGAAATTCATTGCTAAATTGGGTGTTTTTACCTCCGGAAAAATTGAAAATGGTTTTTCATCATTTGAGATACTTTTGTGAAACATGGTAACTCTGACAGCCCTAACAAACCCCTCCAAAGTGGGGCGAAACGTTGGTTAACAATAAATAGTTTTCTTTAACTATTTTGATACCTTTATTGACCACCACTAGGACTATCTTCCTACAATCAGTTTGTTAATTACGTTTTGGTCTTCAACCAAAAGACACTTTCCACAGTTTAATAAAACATTATTATTTTAAGAATACAAATTTTTAAGAACAGTTTTTAAAACTCCATGAAATTAGTCCTAAAAAAACTTCAGTTCACTATAAATATGTTAAATGCCATGTTTTACAACTTAGGACTATACTAATAAGAAACATTTAAACTTCCATCAAATATTATCTCTACTGACATTCATACTAAGAGATTAAATCAAAACCATTGATAAATTTCAAATTGTCAAGTTAAATCTGACAATTAGAGAAAATAATGGGAACTATAAAAAAACTAAAACAGCAATATTGTAAGAAGATAGTCCGGATGGCAGAAAATAAATGTATCAAAATAGTGAAAGAAAACTAAATAAAGCTATTGATAATCTAATTACTATTTCAAAAATTTAATTATTATATTCCAAAAATATGTTACAGTTATTGAACCAAATGTATCGTTATGGAAGTCATAAAAACTTATACATTTGTATGATTGTTTTATATTGGAAGAAGATAGTTGACCTTATGAAGTAGATTGTAGGATGGTAGTTCAGGTGGCAGTTAATGAAGGTATCAAAATAGTAAAAGAAAACTATTTATTGTTAACCAACGTTTTGCCCCACTTTGGAGGGGTTCGTTAGGGCTGTCAGAGTGAAAAAAAAAAGTAGATTCAGCATTTGAGATCTCTATTTCAATTTGACAGTCCTAACGAACCCCTCCAAAGTGGGGCAAAACGTTGGTTAACAATATTGTTGGTATAGTAATAATTTTTATTACTTCCATAATGATACATTTGGTTCAATAACTGTAATATATTTTTGGAGTATTCTAATTAAATTTTTGAAATAGTAATTAGATTACCGATGGCTTTATTTAATACTTAATAAATAAAAAAAAAAAATTTCAAGACTCAAAATATATTTCTTTTGAAGCCATCTGTTGCTGGAAAAGGGAAACAAATAAATTATTACAGAAAAAACTATTTTCGACTGTAATAGTTATTTGGTTAAATTTCAATTTCAAGTATCCAAGTATAGACAATTCAAATCTCAAATCTTTGTAATATTTATTTTGTGTTAGATAAAATTAAGATCAAAAATAAGTTTAAAAATATGATGATTATTTTAATAATTTAAAATGGTAAGGAGTTGGATTGCTCAGTGGGTAAGGTTCAGGCCTGGCTATGGTGAAATGTTTATAAATTACATTATAACCACTGGGTTCAGTATACCATCTTGGGGCATACTATGCTTCTATCGTTTATAGGATTAAGGAATAAAGGATTTCTCCTTTGTATAACTATTCATTAAGAAACAGGTCTGAGTAAGCCAAAGATGACTCTTCATGTAATGGTAAAGAGGCCATTGAAGCTAAAGGAGTTGAGGCATCACTTCAGCAGCAGTGATGCTGGTCCATGCTGGCCTGGGCGGTTTAACTTTTTTTTTAAGTCTAACTTAATTTTTAAAGTCTTTCCAAATTGAAACTCCACAAAAATATGGTTCGCTCAAAAAAATTCATGACTTGGTAAAAATGAGACCTCATTCAAAACTTTTATGGGGCTAGACACACCATGCACCCACCTTCTGGGCACCCCTAGCCAAACCCTGATATAATCCAGAGGCAGGCTGCAACATCTCTAGGTAGACTGCTTTCTAGAGGTCCTGCTGTTATCAGAAAGACAACTACAAGCAGACTCTTTTAGCAAGATTCTTATGTTTTTCAGAGCAATTTTTAGTCTTGTATTTGATATTCAAGCAGGTTATCCTAAGCATACTCCATGTTAGGCCAAACGATATGCTTTTTCATTTCCAGGTACTCCAAGATAGATAGGAATCAACTGAACATATAATTCTTGTCTTTGTTTCCAATTATATTAAAAGTTCATGAAATGTGATTCTTTAATAACACTTTTGGAAGGTAGGTAATATTACATTTGGGTCAATAAAAATTAAAATCTCATGATCCACTCACTTCTCTGCTTCCGATAACCTTTCCAAAAATGGGAGTCAAACCAATATTGTAGTCACAATATGATTTATTGATATTATCTGCAGCATGGTTTAATGAGTATAAACAATGAACCTTAAAAACTTAATATTTTAGATAAATGGTCACATAACCTAAAATGTAAATGAATACTAATTCAATGGATAAACATCTGAGGGGTAGACCAAAACGTAGGAGGGAAGATTGTGTCAAGACTCAAATGTTAGATTTGAGTTTGGACAGGCACCATTGGGTAGACGTGTATAGACAACGATTGGTGGTATTGGGATCAAACCTTTGAGTTCACTAGGCCTTTAATTATTGATAATGGCCTCAGCTGTTGTGATAAGGGAAGACACCATGGAAGAGGTAGGGGAAGGAATGGTTAGCTAAAGAGGTAGTTACTCTAACCTCCTCAACCCTGGGCTTTCTGGGACCCTTGTGACAACAAGTTCACCATCATGGCATTATGTTGAGACAGAACTTTAGGTAGTTATGCATTACAAGTACTGCAGAAGCTAATGGAAGACATAGTAACATATTGTTCATTAAAGACGACAGATAAACTTGTCATAAAACTATAGTTCATAAGAAGCTTTTCAGTACTATTGGTTTTATGAGTATTGAGAACTTGTAATGCTGGATATACATAGCCGTTCCATAAACTACACGACTGAATGGTTCCCAAAGATTATTTATTAACAAGAATCAAAGTTAGAATTAAACCTATGATAATACTAAAATAAAAATTTTATAAATGATAATAAAATAAGCAACAACTTTAAAAGTTGTAAATACATTGATCTCAGTCAGGAATTAAATAAAAAGAGACATATGAAAGCCCAATGCTTTAATAATATTATAGTCGCACGAAGCCTAATGTTTCATTTTATAGGTGGGTACTTGTTTTCAAATACAACTCCAAGATATCGTGTGCATTCCCTTACACACGATCAGAAAATTGTCAACCTTTGTTGTAATAACCTGAAACCATAAAGTGATTCCTATTTAGAAACCAACCTTTACTGAAAAGGATCTATTGGTGGTTTGTCTATCTCTTAAACAAGCACAACAAGCGGAGGTCGAAAGCTGTTTATATTAAAGCAGTAATAATATTGTTAGTTATAACTCACAAGAGCACATTCTGTTTGTGTGGGTAAAAACCCAGTTGACATGTTGGAGTAGTATTAGGGAACTGATACCTACAAATTTTTTTTTTAAACTATAAAACGCCTATTATTATTATAATTTTATTAATTTTTACAACACAAAAAGTTCTTGATATTCTATTTATGTAGAATAGTAATAATTACAGTCAAAAGACTGAGTTTGTAAATAAAAATATATGCAAAAAACTCATTTTATACTTAAATTAACAGACAAAAGTCAGAAAATTCTACAATAGATAAGTAAAAAATTAACCAGGTTTCAATATTATGTACACAAAAGTATAAATATAATAAATGCTTTAAATCCAAAACTGTGAGGAAATTGTCCATTTTAAATAGGAGAATATATATAATTTTTAGTTTGACTAATGTCAAATAATAATTCCCCCATTTGAAAGGCAATAGAAAAATACTAAAGCAATTACTTTTAAGATATGAACTCTTTAATTAAAATTTCTAAGCAATGAGTCACAAGATTACACTACAATTGTTAATCATATTCAAACCTGAGTTCAAGGACAGTCAGTGCATCTACTAAGATAAAAAAGAAAATTGAGATGAACTCTAACACTTTCTGCTAAATTGAGAACATAATTTAAAATAATAAATCACTAAAATCTGAGGAATATAATTACCTATGTTTCTAGAAATTATTGGAGAGATAAATTCCAACCACAAAACTTCTATGTAATACAATTTTATAAACTTCTTATGTAATAAAAATAAGGCACAGACTAGGAGTCAATTACCTCCCTTTAACAGGAAGGTTTAGGCTTGGGTTTTTGATTGTTGATGTTTTTTTTTCAATTAGCCAACTGTCAATGTTGCAAATAACAATACTGGTCACAATAAATGTAATCAATAGTTCCATAATTATATTTTATTTACGTTCGCTTAATTTTTATCTAAATTTTGTAATTTAAATGTAAAGGAAATTTTTCAAAAAAACAAAAAAAAAAATCTTTGACATTACCTACCTAAATATTGTTCAATTTTTTTCTTACTTTCTCGAAACTTTCGCATAACTCTTATTTATTAACCTTTCAAAAATGTTTAAAAGATGGAGGCAAAACAAGTTCAAATATAAAATCCACTTAAGATAACTCCAAGGGATTAAAGGGTCTCATGATGTCTTAGAATTTACTGGTATCAGGGTAATTTTTAATTCGACTAACGTTTCAGATAAATTATTTTCTTTTATCTAGAAGTGTCTGATTATTTTTAGAATTCAAAAGATTTTTAACATACCTTATTAAAGGGTCGTTAGATTGACAAATATATTGGGCAGTGGGTCAAGAACGGACAAGACATCACTGCTTCTATCGCAGGCTGACTGCAACTGAGAAGGCTGATCTTATTCTTTGCAGCTCAGCAGTTAAACTGGAGAAAGTATATATATATTATTTTTTTTCTTTTTCACCCTATCAGCATAATCTATGCTCTGCTAGCGATGAGCTACTGACTCGTCCAATTAACTTAATCATTTTCGAGCTGTTGCCTTTATTTTCTTCTCCGTAATTGAAAAAGATTTATATCTTTCACGTACCCTCACTTCTTAAGAATATATGTCTAAAAATTTATTAATCTATATAAATGTCAGTACCAAAAAGTATTAAAATTATTTTTTTTTATTAAACAGAAAATATATTAATTACATAATTAAACATTTTATTTTGTTGGTTAAGCAATTACGCATGTTCCAGTCTGGGTGGTCTTAATTTTTTGCTGATATGCATCACATTAAAATGATGAAGTTTTCTTTCTAATTATACTATTTTAAT
Source organism: Halyomorpha halys (assembly GCF_000696795.3). Classification (NCBI taxonomy): domain Eukaryota; kingdom Metazoa; phylum Arthropoda; class Insecta; order Hemiptera; family Pentatomidae; genus Halyomorpha; species Halyomorpha halys. Next base: position 347,204 of record NW_027109243.1, on the reverse strand, counting down.
TTATTCATATTCGCCTATCGGATTAGAATACTGTAATTGGATTCGGTTTGAGAATATTAAAGAATAAAAAATATTCGCAATGGTGAATTTATATGAAATAAAATTTTATAATCGTTTCCAATTTTCCAGACAAAAAATTGTTTCGAGCTTTTTATCTGGTACAAATGTTGTGTAGGGTGCTCATGTATGTAAATATTTCAGGTGCTAGATATGTTAAAACATGGCCGCCCATAAAGAAACCTCTACATAAGTCATTTGGAATTACAGCAAAATAAAATTAGACTTCCAGATTGATTGTGTATGGTAATCAAGTATTTTTGAAATTTGATCATTCAAAATTTAAACTAAAGTGGGTACTGAAAAACTAGAGAGGAAGCTGTAAATGCTTTGCATTCATACTACAAGATCCCAAAACGAGAAAAAAGTTATTTAAACCAAATTTTTTTATGATTACTAGTCAAAATTTATGAATCTGCCAAATTTAGTCAGGAGTAATAAAAACTTAATTTTTTATTCCGAGCTCCATATCTCTAAAAATACATAAACTACTAGAACATAATATAAAGTAAATTAAATTTACTAAAATATGAGCTGATTAAGTTAATTAAGCTAACAGAAGTGATTAAGTTCAATGATTCCTGAGATTTTTTTAAAGCAACATTCCATAAAAAATGTGCTGAAAAATTGAAGTTAGTGAATTTATTGTGGGAAATTCATATTCCAGGAACCATGAGACGTACAGATGTCTATTAGCACTCAAATAAAGCTAATTTAATGGACTACAAAGTAGTTTATGGTGTTTATCTTCGTAGGAGTAATAATTTTTGTTTTTATTATATTTTCCAAAATAAATTCACACAATGTTGCTTTCAAGTTGTTTCGACAAAATGTTTGGTTTTTGCATAACTGTATCTCAGGAACCATTAGACGTACAGATGTCTCCCAGCAATCGAATTAAAGATAGTTTAATATACTATAAAATAGTTTATATTTTTTATGATATTTACTTATAAAATTTTGTATGGACAGCTTGAAGGAAAATTATTTTGGCAAATGTCATGAAAATATTATAAAAACTATTACTCCTAGGAAGATAATCTATGTACATCATAGTTTTCAACATAAATTCAACTAGCTTTAATTTGAGTGCTAGTAGACATATGTACGTCTAATGTTTCTTGAGATATAGTTTTTCATAAACTAAAAGTTTTGTGTGAACAACCGAAAATCATCTTGTTAATCTATTCTGGCAAATATCATAAAAAGTACTACCCCATCGAAGATAAACGTCATAAACTACTTTATAACACATTAAACTAGCCTTAATTTGAGAGCTAATAGACATCTGTACGTCACATAGTTCCTGAGATAAATTTGCTACTATAGATTCACTAACTACGATTATTCAGTACATTTTTTATGAAATGTTGCTTTTAAAAAAAATGTATCTTGGGAATTATTGGTCGTAAATAGCTCTATTAGGAATCATATTTTAGTAAATTTGTTCTTCTTTAAATGATTCTATTAGGTTTTCTTGTAGTGTTGGTAGTTTAAACGATATGGAGCTCCGAATGAAAAATTATTTTTTTAACGATTTGGAACAGCCGCCACTTTGTATTCCCCCAAACTATACTTGGTAGACTTATCAATTTAGAACAGTAATTATACGTAGTTTTCATTATTGTAATTAAAAATTGGGGTGAAATAACTGACTTTTTCCCTCTTGAACTATATCGTGCATTTCACTTTTTTTCTTGTATTGAAATTCAAAAGCTTTATTACGAATCGAATAAAACCTAGAAAAAGTTCCTTACTTGTCCGGTATCTCATTTACAAGAGTCAGTCGGATTGTAAAGAGGTCTTCGTGGTTCAAATCAATATGGCTTTAAAATGATGACTATCATTCCGATTGACCATGTAGAGGCTGCCTTTAGAGGAGTAACAGCCATAATGTAGAGGAGTAACAGCCATAATGTAGAGGAGTAGCAGTCATAATGTAGAGGAGTAGCAGCCATAATGTAGAGGAGTAGCAGCCATAATGTAGAGGAGTAGCAGCCATAATGTAGAGGAGTAGCAGCCATAATGTAGAGGAGTAGCAGCC